>NC_042965.1:8800223-8917959 GCF_901001165.1 Salmo trutta
CCCGCTCTGAGGGTGTGTCTGAAATGTCCACTAAGCGGGAAGTGGTCTAAAGTTGTGTACATTATAGGAAATAGGATGCCATTTCACAGCCTGACTCTACACTCCGCCAGCTTGGTGTTTCACGTGTTCTCCCTTTTTACCAGCCTCCTCCAGGGACCCTCTCTGGGCTAGAATGGATGACTGCCTGCGCCCGCCGCATTAGACGCATTAATCCCCACTCTTGTCAAGCAGGAAATGATGAATTGGGAGCGTCAGCGCTGGGCTCACCTTTGTTGTCATTTGAACAGAATCAAATATTTCAATCACAGGCACTGCACCTGGTAATGGGAGGGGGTTGGCATTCTAATACGGCGTGTGACAGAGCTGCACTGCTTCCTACTGATTTAATAACTCTGGGGGCAGGGGGTGTAGTGGGGGATGGCGCTAGGCTAAATGAACATTTGAGCACCGTCTAGAAAAACTATGATTGCCGGATGAAATGGCAGTTGCCCTCGTTTCTTTGGTAAATGTGCCTATTCTCTCTCGGTGTATTACAAGTCGCCCAAGTTTTGGCTGTCAATGTCGGGCCCTTTTTAGTGGTTGCCATGCCGTTCCCAATTTTCTGGATCCCGACTTGACGGCATGTGCAGGATTTTTTTTAACGTCGATCATGCCCACTGTGCTGCCTACACTGCTCCACTGCCGCTTCCCTCTCATTGACATGGAGGGGGAAACTTTGTTGTACACTAAAGATATGGTCGACATGTTCGAACTATGCAATACATGCCTCAAGCGTGTAGCCTACACAAAAGACATTGGCATGTTCATTCACACGTTGTTGTCTGTTGCAACAGTACATTTAGGCAAGTAGATTGAACACAAGCAAGACACATACAGGCAGTCAAAATAGCTTTTATTTTGTCATCATTGCAAACATTAGCTAGTTATTTTTTCAGCAACTCTCGCTACGATATTGCAGAATAACTGTGAAATAGTAGGCAGTCTAAAGCAATAGTTGACAAACAATGTAAGGAATAGACAATATCCAAAGTTAAAAGTGTATTATTGATATCATGAATTTGGCATCCTATTTATAGGGCTACGGGTAACTAAACTTCCAAAGATCCAATCAACCATTAATGAATGATAGTATAGCTAACTACACATTGAAATGATGGTGTCCTATGTTGGGCAAATCAGATGTCAGTGTAGCCTACATAAACCCAATCCCACTCTGAATTGACTTTCACATACAGCTTGGATTTACTTTCAACTATTCAATGTTATTTACGTAGTCTACGCAAATGAGTATGGAAGCTGTGTCACGCCCTGACCTTAGAGAGACGTTTATTTTCCTCTAGTTTGGTTAGGTCAGGGTGTGATGTGGGGTGGGCAATCTAGTTTTTCTATATCTTTGTGTTGAGCCGAGTATGGTTCCTAATCAGAGGCAGCTGTCTATCGTTGTCTCTGATTAGGAACCATACTTAGGCAGCCCTTTTTCCCACCTTTAGTTGTGGGATCTTGTTTTTATGTAGCTGCCTTTGAGCAGCCCCAGAACGTCACGGTTACCACCTGTTTCTTGGTTTGTTCGGTTTCACTAATAAAGTATGTGGAATTACCGGCACGCTGCGCCTTGGCTGATCTATGACAGGGAGTTCGAAGATAGCGATCGTGACAAGCTGATCAATGTTTAAATGTTTTGACACGATAGCTCAGCTGAAACAAACACAGCTTGTGTCCAAAGCTAAGCAGGGTACATAGAGGTACAGTGAGGGAAAAAAGTATTTGATCCCCTACTGATTTTGTACATTTGCCCACTGACAATGAAATGATCAGTCTATAATTTTAATGGTAGGTTTATTTGAACAGTCAGAGACAGAATAACAACAACAAAAAATCCAGAAAAACGCATGTTAAAAATGTTATAAATTGATTTGCATTTTAATGAGGGAAATAAGTATTTGACCCCCTCTCAATCAGAAAGATTTCTGGCTCCCAGGTGTCTTTTATACAGGTAACGAGCTGAGATTAGGAGCACACACTTAAACAGAGTGCTTCTAATCTCAGCTTGTTACCTGTATAAAAGACACCTGTCCACAGAAGCAATCAATCAATCAGATTCCAAACTCTCCACCATGGCCAAGACCAAAGAGCTCTCCAAGGATATCAGGGACAAGATTGTAGACCTACACAAGGCTGGAATGGGCTACAAGACCATCGCCAAGCAGCTTGGTGAGAAGGTGACAACAGTTGGTGCGATTATTCGCATATGGAAGAAACACAAAAGAACTGTCAATCTCCCTCGGCCTGGGGCTCTATGCAAGATCTCACCTCGTGGAGTTGCAATGATCATGAGAACGGTGAGGAATCAGCCCAGAACTACACGGGAGGATCTTGTCAATGATCTCAAGGCAGCTGGGACCATAGTCACCAAGAAAACAATTGATAACACACTATGCCGTGAAGGACTGAAATCCTGCAGCGCCCGCAAAGTCCCCCTGCTCAAGAAAGCACATATGCATGCCCGTCTGAAGTTTGCCAATGAACATCTAAATGATTCAGAGGACAACTGGGTGAAAGTGTTGTGGTCAGATGAGACCAAAATGGAGCTCTTTGGCATCAACTCAACTCGCCGTGTTTGGAGGAGGAGGAATGCTGCCTATGACCCCAAGAACACCATCTCCACCGTCAAACATGGAGGTGGAAACATTATGCTTTGGGGGTGTTTTTCTGCTAAGGGGACAGGACAACTTCACCGCATCATTTGACGGGGCCATGTACTGTCAAATCTTGGGTGAGAACCTCCTTCCCTCAGCCAGGGCATTGAAAATGGGTCGTGGATGAGTATTCCAGCATGACAATGACCCAAAACACACGGCCAAGGCAACAAAGGAGTGGCACAAGAAGAAGCACATTAAAGTCCTGGAGTGGCCTAGCCAGTCTCCAGACCTTAATCCCATAGAAAATCTGTGGAGGGAGCTGAAGGTTCGAGTTGCCAAACGTCAGCCTCGAAACCTTAATGACTTGGAGAAGATCTGCAAAGAGGAGTGGGACAAAATCCCTCCTGAGATGTGTGCAAACCTGGTGGCCAACTACAAGAAACGTCTGACCTCTGTGATTGCCAACAAGGGTTTTGCCACCAAGTACTAAGTCATGTTTTGCAGAGGGGTCAAATACTTATTTCCCTCATTAAAATGCAAATAAATTTATAACATTTTTGTTGTTGTTATTCTGTCTCTCACTGTTCAAATAAACCTACCATTAAAATGATAGACTGATCATTTCTTTGTCAGTGGGCAAACGTACAAAATCAGCAGGGGATCAAATACTTTTTTCCCCTCACTGTAGGCATCTGGATGGTAGACTTGTTCTCACTGAAGTGCATTACCCCTCCTATTCCAGAAGGAGTACAGGCTGTGCATGTTCAGGCAGAAATTATTGGACTGTGACTTCACTTTTTATTTCAATATAGCTTTATATTTTCGGTTGATGTTGAAACAATGACGTTGATTCAAACACACCATTTCACTATCAACATTGAAACAATGTAAATTAAAATGTCCCTTTCAAATCTAAAATTCGACTTAATTTCAACCACCCAATAAACTGCATATTGAATATATTCTGAACAAAAATATATACATAACATGCAACAATTTCAAAGATTTTACTGAGTTACAGTTCATATAAGGACATCAGTCAATTGAAATAAATTCATTAGGCCCTAATCTATGAATTTCATATGACTGGGAATACAGATATGCATCTGTTGGTCACAGATGTCTTTAAAAAAAGTCAGGGGTGTGGTTCAGAAAACCAGTCATTATCTGGCGCGACACATCTCCTTCGCATAGAGTTGATCAGGTTCTTGATTGTGGCCTGTGGAATGTTGTCCCACTCCACCTGTGGAAAATGCAATTGACTGGACATGTTTTGGAAAGGCACACACCTGTTTATATAAGGTCCCACAGTTGACAGTGCATGTCAGAGCAAAAACAATGCCATGAGGTTGAAGGAATTGTCCGTAGAGCTCCGAGACAGGATTGTGTCAAGACACAGATCTGGTGAAGGGCACCAAAACAATTTCTGCAGCATTGAAGTTCCCCAAGAACATAGTGGCCTCCATCATTCTTAAATGGAAGAAGTTTGGAACCACCAAGACTCTTCCTAGAGCAGGCTGCCCGGACAAACTGCGCAATCAGGGGAGAAGAGCCTAGGTCAGGGAGGTGACCAAGAACCCGATGGTCACTCTGACAGAGCTCCAGAGTTCCTCTGTGGAGATGGGAGAACCTTCCAGAAGGACAACTATCTCTGCAGTACTCCACCAATCAGGCCTTTATGGTATAGTGGCCAAACGGAAGCCACTCCTCAGTAAATCACACATGAAAGTTTGCTTGGAATTTGCCAAAAGGCACTTAAAGACTCTCAGACCATGAGAAACAAGATTCCCTGGTCGGATGAAACCAAGATTGAAGTCTTTGGCCTGAATGCCAAGCGTCACATCTGGAGAAAACCTGGCACCATCCCTACGGTGAAGCATGATGGTGGCAGCATCATGCTGTGGGGATGTTTTTCAGCGGCAGGGACTGGGAGACTAGTCAGGATCGAGGGAAAGATGAATGGAGCAAAGTACAGAGAGATCCTTAATAAAAACCTGCTCCAGAGCACTCAGGACCTCAGACTGGTGTGAAGGTTGACCTTCCAACAGGACAACGACTCTAAGCACACAGCCAAGACAACACAGGAGTGGCTTCAGGACAAGTCTCTGAATGTCCTTGAATGGCCCAGCCAGTGACCAGACTTGAACCCGATCGAAAATGTCTGGAGAGACCTAAAAATATCTGTGCCGCGAAGCTCCCGTCCCAACTTGACAGAGCTTGAGAGGATCTGCAGAGAAGAATGGGAGAAATTCCCCAAATACAGGTGTGCCAAGCTTGTAGCGCCATACTCAAGAAGACTTGAGGCTGTAATTGCTGCCAAAGGTGCTTCAACAAAGTACTGGGTATAGGGTCTGAATACTTATGTAAATGTGATATTTCATTATTATTATTTTTTTGCATAGTCATTATGGGGTATTGTATGTAGACTGATGAGAGGGAAAACTATTTAATCAACTTTAGAATAAGGCTGTAACGTAACAAAATGTGGAAAAAGTCAAGGGGTCTGAATACTTTCCAAATGCACTGTACGTGTCAGCAACCACAGCTAATGAAGTCACTGAAACCCTTAACAAGGAGTTGCAGTCAGTTTTAGAATGGGTGGCCAGTAATAAACGGGTAGTGAACATCTCTAAAAGCAAGAGCATTGTATTTGGTACAAATCATTCCCCAAGCTCTAAACCTCAGCTGAATGTTGTGGCTGTGGAACAAGTTGAGGAGACTAAATTACATGGCGTTACCTTAGATTGTAAACTGTCATGGTGAAAACACATAGATTCAATGGTTGTAAAGATGGTGAGAGGTCTGTCTGTAATAAAGAGATGTTCTGCTTTTTGGAGTCCACACTCCACAAAACAAGTCCTGCAGGCTCTAGTTTTGTCTTATCTTACTGTCCAGCCATGTGGTCAGCGCTGCTAAGAAAGGCCTAGTTAAGCTTCACATCTTGCTCTTCATTGTAATCAGCGTGCTAATATAAATACTATGCATGCCAGTCTCTCTTGGCTAAGAGTTGAGGAGAGACTGACTGTATCACATCTTTTTATAAGAAACATGAATGTGTAGTGAATTCCAAATTGTTTGCAGTCAACTTACCCACACGTCGGACACACACAATTACCCCACCAGACATGCTGACAGGTGACTTTTTCATAATCCCAAAATCTAGAACAAATTCAAGAAAGCGTACAGTATTATACAGAGCCATTATTGCATGGAACTCCGTTTCATCTCATATTGCTCAAATGAACAGAAAACCTGGTTTCAAAAAACAGATAAAGCAACACGCACAACGCCTCTCCCCTATTTGACCTAGATATTTTGTGTGTATGTATTGATGTGTTGGCTATGTGTGCCGTTTTTAAATGTACAGTAGTTCTGTCCTTGAGCTCTTCTTGTCTATTAATGTTCTGTATTATGTCATGTTTCATGTTCTGTGTGGACCCTGGGAAGAGTAGCTACGGCTTTCGCAACAGCTAATGGGGATCCTAATAAAATATCAAATACCCTCCTGTATGCCCTGTCCACCAACAACTGTGTGGCCACGCACGACTCCAAATCCATCATCAAGTTTGCTGATGACAAGACGGTGGTAGGCCAAATCACCAACGGCGATGAGACAGCCTACAGGGAGGAGGTCATAGACCTGGCAGTGTGATGCCAGGACAACTACCTCTCCCTCAATGTCAGCAAGACCAAGGAGCTGAAACAACTTGGCATGGCCTCTCTGTCACGTTATTTAATGATAGGAGACAGGCGGAGGAAAATGTAATAGGTGTTTTTTAGTTCTCCACCCACAATAAAGTATGTAATGAAACGACGGGGATAAAGCTCAAAACAAACACGTGTGTGTATATATATATATTAGAGGTCGACCGATTAATCGGAATGGCCGATTTAATTGGGCCGATTTCAAGTTTTCATAACAATTGGTAATCTGTATTTTTGGCCACCGATTTGCCGATTTTTTTGTATTTTTTTTTTTTTACATCTTTTTTTTAAATAAATAACCTTTATTTAACTAGGCAAGTCAGATTAAGAACACATTCTTATTTACAATGACGGCCTAGAAACGGGGGTTAACTGCCTTGTTCAGGGGGGATTCGTTTTTGCAACCTTCGGTTACCAGTCCAACGCTCTAACCACCTGCCTTAAATTACACTCCACGAGGAGCCTGCATGGCAGGCTGACTACCTGTTACGTGAGGGCAGCAAGAAGCAAAGGTAAGTTGATAGCTAGCATTAGACTTATAAAAAACTATCAATCTTATCATAATCACTAGTTAACTACACATGGTTGATGATATTACTAGTTTATCTAACGTGTCCTGCGTTGCATATAATCGATGCGGTGCCTGTTAATTTTCATTGAATCACAGCCTACTTCGACAAACGGGTGTTGATTTAACAAGCGCATTTGCGAAAAAAGTACTGTCGTTGCACCAAAGTACCTAACCATAAACATCAATGCCTAACAGGAATATTTAGACGTAGCCACCCGTTAGATAAAATACGGAACGGTTCCGTATGTCACTGAAAGAAAAAAACTTTTGTTTTCGAGATGATAGTTTCCGGATTCGACCATATTAATGACCTAAGGCTCGTATTTCTGTGTGTTTATTATATTATAATTAAGTCTATGATTTGATAGAGCAGTCTGACTGAGCGGTGTTAGGCAGCAGCATGCTCGCAAGCATTCATTCAAACAGCCCTTCGCTGTGCTTCAAGCATTGCGCTGTTTATGACTTCAACCTGGGTGGGTATAATTTGTGGAGTGTTCCAACAGGAATCTATTCCAAAAACTTCGTGAATAACAAGGTTTCCAAAAAACAACGCATACAAAGTTGTATAGCGGCATAATAAGATACCGGGTAGGGAGTGGTCTATTTCATTGCGTTTTTTACTCATCAAGTTTATTCCTAAAAATGTCTGTCCTTCCTCTGGTTGCCTATGGACAAACATTAAGAATAAGCTACGTGGTGAGTTGATGCCTATTCGGCAGCTAGTTAGCTAGGTTTGCATGCGTTGCTACTTTGTATGCGTTGTTGGTTGGCAACCTTTTACTTTACGTCCCTCTCCTTACAATTGTAAATTTCGGTGTTCCTCAAGGTTCCGTTCTAGGACCACTATTGTTTTCACTATATATTTTACCTCTTGGGGATGTCATTCGAAAACATAATGTTAAATTTCACTGCTATGCGGACGACACACAGCTGTACATTTCAATGAAACATGGTGAAGCCCCAAAATTGCTCTCGCTAGAAGCCTGTGTTTCAGACATAAGGAAGTGGATGGCTGCAAATTTTCTACTTTTAAACTCGGACAAAACAGAGATGCTTGTCCTAGGTCCCAAGAAACAAAGAGATCTTCTGTTGAATCTGACAATTAATCTGGATGGTTGTACAGTCGTCTCAAATAAAACTGTGAAGGACCTCGGCGTTACTCTGGACCCTGATCTCTCTTTTGAAGAACATATCAAGACTGCTTCAAGGACAGCTTTTTTCCATCTACGTAACATTGCAAAAATCAGAAACTTTCTGTCCAAAAATGACGCAGAAAAATTAATCCATGCTTTTGTTACTTCTAGGCTCGACTACTGCAATGCTCTACTTTCCGGCTACCCGGATAAAGCACTAAACAAACTTCAGTTAGTGCTAAATACGGCTGCTAGAATCCTGACTAGAACCAAAAAATTTGATCATATTACTCCAGTGCTAGCTTCCCTACACTGGCTTCCTGTTAAGGCAAGGGCTGATTTCAAGGTTTTACTGCTAACCTACAAAGCATTACATGGGCTTGCTCCTACCTATCTTTCCGATTTGGTCCTGCCGTACATACCTACACGTACGCTACGGTCACAAGACGCAGGCCTCCTAATTGTCCCTAGAATTTCTAAGCAAACGGCTGGAGGTAGGGCTTTCTCCTATAGAGCTCCATTTTTATGGAATGGTCTGCCTACCCATGTGAGAGACGCAGACTCAGTCTCAACCTTTAAGTCTTTACTGAAGACTTATCTCTTCAGTAGGTCCTATGATTAAGTATAGTCTGGCCCAGGAGTGTGAAGGTGAACGGAAAGGCTGGAGCAACGAACCGCCCTTGCTGTCTCTGCCTTGTCGGTTCCCCTCTTCCCACTGGGATTCTCTGCCTCTAACCCTTTTACAGGGGCTGAGTCACTGACTTACTGGTGTTCTTCCATGCCGTCCATGGGAGGGGTGCGTCACTTGAGTAGGTTGAGCCACTGACGTGGTCTTCCTGTCTGGGTTGGCGCCCCCCCCTTGGGTTGTGCCGTGGCGGACATCTTTGTGGGCTATACTCGGCCTTGTCTTCGGACGGTAAGTTGGTGGTTGTAGATATCCCTCTAGTGGTGTGGGGGGCTGTGCTTTGGCAAAGTGGGTGGGGTTATATCCTGCCTGTTTGGCCCTGTCCGGGGGTATCATCGGATGGGGCCACAGTGTCTTCTGATCCCTCCTGTCTCAGCCTCCAGTATTTATGCTGCAGTAGTTTATGTGTCGGGGGGCTAGGGTCAGTCTGTTACATCTGGAGTATTCTCTTGTCTTATCCGGTGTCCTGTGTGAATGTAAATATGCTCTCTCTAATTCTCTCTTTCTTTCTTTCTTTCTTTCTCTCGGAGGACCTGAGCCCTAGGACTACCTGGCATGATGACTCCTTGCTGTCCCCAGTCCACCTGGCCATGCTGCTGCTCCAGTTTCAACTGTTCTGCCTGCGGCTACGGAACCCTGACCTGTTCACCGGACGTGCTTGTTGCACCCTCGACAATTACTATGATTATTATTATTTGACCATGCTGGTCATTTACGAACATTTTAACATCTTGACTATGTTCTGTTATAATATCCACCCGGCACAGCCAGAAGAGGACTGGCCACCCCTCATAGCCTGGTTCCTCTCTAGGTTTCTTCCTAGGTTTTTGGCCTTTCTCAGGAGTTTTTCCTAGGGAGTTTTTCCCAGCCACCGTGCTTCTTTCACATGCATTGCTTGCTGTTTGGGGTTTTAGGCTGGGTTTCTGTACAGCACTTTGAGATTTCAGCTGATGTACGAAGGGCTATATAAATAAATTTGATTTGATTTGATTTTGATTTACGTTTTTTGGAACAGATTCCTGTTGGAACGTTCCACAAATTATACCCACCCCTTCAAGCCTGTCAACTCCCAAGATTAGGCTGGTGTAACCGATGTGAAATGGCTAGCTAGTTAGCCGGGTGCACGCTAATAGCGTTTCAAACGTCACTCGCTCTGAGACTTGGAGTAGTTGTTTCCCATGCGTTACCCTCTGCATGGGTAACGCTGCTTCGAGGGTGGCTGTTGTCGATGTGTTCCTGGTTTGAGCCCAGGTAGGAGCGAGGAGAGGGACGGAAGCTATACTGTTACACTGGCAATACTAAAGTGCCTATAAGAACATCCAATAGTCAAAGGTATATGAAATACAAATCGTATAGAGAGAAATAGTCCTATAATTCCTATAATAACTACAACCTAAAACTTCTTACCTGGGAATATTGAAGACTCATGTTAAAAGGAACCACCAGCTTTCATATGTTCCCATGTTCTGAGCAAGGAACTTAAACGTTAGCTTTCTATACACATACTAATAAGGGGGAATGGGAACCATGTGTCCGTAATGAGACATGACAGTCCTGGGTTGATGGTAATGAATCCAATTCAGTGACGCCTAGAAGGCCGGTGACGTAGACCTCCGGAGCTACACTAGCAGCGGGACGACACCGGCCTCGGGTAAGGGTGCCGACGGTGAAAATCACTGGTCAGCGAAGTGTCCAGGATGTCCATCGCAGGAACCCAGCACCGATCCTCTGGGCCGTACCCCTCCCAGTCGATGAGGTACTGGAGACACCCCGCCCGAAGCCTTGAATCCAGGATATCACGGACCAAGTACGCCTGACCTCCCTCGAAATCCAGAGGAGGAGGCGGGGTGTCACTGGGTCAAGCCTCAGCGAGGGGACCAGGCACCACTGGCCTGAGGAGAGACACATGAAAAGTCAGGTTAATGCGGTAATCAGCAGGGAGTTGCAAATGGTAAATTACCTCATTAACCCTCTTCTGAACTTTAAACGGCCCCACAAACTGCGGGCTCAGCTTCCGGCAGGGCAAGCAGAGGGGCAAGTTCCGGGTGGAGAGCCAGTCCTGGTCGCCTGGAGAGAAACAGGCGCCTCACTGTGGTGATGGTTGGCCTGTTCCTGTTCCTTGTGCCAATGACTGGGCCGCTGGAGATGAGTGTGCGCAGCATTCCCGGTCTCCTCAGTGAGTCAAAACCACTCATCCACCACAGGTGCCTCAGTCTGGCTTGGATGCCAAGGTGCCAGGGCTAGCTGATACCCCAACACACACTGGAGTGAGGTTAGTGGAGGAGTGGTGGAGGGAATTATGCGGGTACTTAGCCCAAGGTAGAAAATCCGCCCACTCCCCCGGCCGGTCTTGACAGTAACACCTCAGGAACCTGCCCACTTCCTGATTGACCCTCTCCACCTGCCCATTAGCTTCAGGACGGTACCCGGAGGTGAGACTGACCATGACCCCCAGGCGTTCCATGAGCGCTTTTCATACGTGTGAGGGGAACTGAGGGCCACGATCTGACACAATGTCCTCTGGGATCTCGTAGTGCCGGAAGACGCGTGTAAAAAGTGCCTCCATGGTTTGCATGGTCGATGGGAGCCCAGGCAGAGGAAGGAGGCAACAAGCTTTGGAAAACTGGTCCACAACAACGAGAATGGTGGTGTACCCCTGGGAGGGGAGAAGGTCAGTGACAAAGTCCACTGAGAGGTGAGACCAGGGTCCCTAGCCAAGGTGGGCCACCAGTTCTTCTCAGTCAGGCAGGCGATGGTACGGCTTATCCCAGGATGACCCGACACAGGTGCCCAGGTAAGGAGGCCCGTGGGCATGTACGGACGGTTCTCCGGGCACTGTGCAGGTGCAGGTTTCATGCACAGGGCCTGCCGTATGTCGGCGTTCACGTCCCACACCACTGGCGCAATGATACGGGACGGAGGGATGATGGGGGTCTCTCATCTGCGTCATAGAGGCGAGACAGGGCATCTGCCTTCTCGTTCTTCGAGCCTAGCCTATAGGAAAGTGTGAATTGGAACCTGCCGAAGAATAGAGCCTACCTGGCCTGTCTCGGGTTTAGCCTCTTTGATGCCCTGATGTACTCCAGGTTGCGGTGGTCCATCCACACCAGGAAAGTGTGTTTGGACCCCTCCAGCCAGTGCCTCCATGCCTTCAGAGCCTTCTTGACCACCAAGAGTTCCTGGTCCACTACTTCGTAATTCCTCTCGGCGGGGCTCAGCTGCTTGGAGTGGAAGGCGCAGGGCCGCAGCTTTGGAGGGGTCCGGTGCGCTGGGACAGCACTGCCCGACTCCTACTTTGGAGGCATCCACCTCAACGATGAAGGGGAGTGAGGGGTCGGGATGTGCCAGCACGGGAGCAGTGGTGAAGCAGGCCTTCAGTGTCTCGAATGCCTTCTCCGCCTCTGCCATCCAAAGAAGCCACTGGGGACCTCCTCTCAGCAAGGAGGTAAGAGGCGCGACCACCGTGCTGAAGCCCCGGATGAACCTCCGGAAATAGTTGGCGAACCCCAGGAATCGCTGGACTGCTTTCACTGAGTTGGGGATGGGCCATGACCTGAGTGCGCTGACGCATTGCTCCTCTATCTCCACTCCCTCCGTGGATATGAGGTAGCCCAGAAAGGACACGGACCGCTGGAAAAAATAAACATTTACCTTGTTTAACATATAAATCATGCTCCAACAGTCTTCCCAGCATAGACCTGACTATCAAGACATGCTGGGCGCGGTCAGCAGAATAGACCAAAATGTTGTCAATATTAACCACTACGCCCCATTCCAGCATGTCCCGGAACACTTCGTTAATAAAGGCATGGAAGACTGAAGGAGCATTAGACAGGCCAAAGGGCATTACGAGATACTCGTAATGGCCCGTGGTCATGGAAAAGGCTGCTTTCCATTCGTCGCATGCACGAATGTGCACCAGATTGTAGGCACTCCTCAAGTCCAGTTTTGTGAAGTACTGCGCCCCGTGCATTTGTTTGATGATGGTTGGGATGAGGGGTTTATTCAGTGTTCGATAATCATTGCAGGGGCGCAGTCCCCCATCTTTCCTCTTAACAAAAAATAAGCTTCAGGAGGCTGGTGATGTAGAGGGGCGGATAAAACCCTGCTGGAAGCTCTCATGTACATAGGTCTCCATGGCCTTGGTCTTCGCATAGGAGAGGGGAAAGACGTGTCCTTTCAGGAGGGCTGCGTCATACAGCAGCTCAATGGCACAGTCCCAGGGGCGATGAGGAGGCAGGCGTGTAGCCCGGGTCTTAGAGAAAATCCGGTGCAGATCCTGGTATTCCTCCGGTAAATTCACTTGAGGGGCGTGGTCTGGACTTTCCACCGTAGTGGTGTTGACAGACATCGCGAGACACCTCCCCTGACACTCCTGCGACCATCCCAGCAGTCTCCTCTCTGACCAAGAAATAACAGGCTTATGCCAACTCAACCAGGGGAGTTAAAAAAATGTCATTGTAACCTTTATTGAACTAGGCAAGTCAGTTAAGAACAAATTCTTATTTACATTGACGGCCTACCCCGATCAAAGCTGGACGACGCTGGGCCAATTGTTCGCCACCCTATGGGACTCCCAATCACGGACAGATGTGATACAGCCTAGATTCGAAACAGGGACTGGTTCTTACGTTGAGATGGTTACCTTAGACCGCTGCGCCACTCGGGAGCCTCACTACAATCAAGGCCTCAGGTAAATGTGTTTTACAAATATGTTAAACATAGAACTGTATTGAAATTGTATCTCTTTATCAAACACTTACTGTGGCCTTAAGGGGCAAAGTAAACGCTATATTGTGATATCAGGTGATATGTCCAAGAGAAAGTTGACAAATCTCTTGTTAATATGAATATCTTTTGCTGCCATGATTGATTTGACAGTATGTATCAGACATGTCACTGCCTGCCTCTCGCTATTTATTAAAGCTGCCTAAACCTTACTTACCTAAACCTAACCTTATGATAGGTGAATTAATCACATAACAGCGCCTGACCAGAAACAGATCAGTCTGTGGATTTATTTGTCTTGTGCTCCCTTGTTTGAAACAATGAACAGTTTAATTGCATAATCAAAGTTAGTTCAGCCTAAATGGTTCATAAAGTTGTATGTTGCAGAAAAACGCAAGAAAGTCTAATGAGGAAAGAAATAGCAACGTTATGTATTAATCTAAATAAAGAGAACTATATAACAGTTTTTAAATGAAAACATGTATTTTTCCTTTCCGTATATTCCCAGATCAAAAGAGCCTATTAACATTGAACTAATAAAACAGATCAAATGTGCACGTTACTTAAAAAATGCTAACAATCAGTCATTTCTTCCTGATTTAGCCTAGGTTTAAGTTCTCTTCATTAGGAAATGCGACTGAGAACAAGATTTGGGTTTTGGAGGTGTGCTTTGACGTTGGTTTCTCTTATGTGTGTGTGTGTGTGTGTGTGTGTGTGTGTGTGTGTGTGTGTGTGTGTGTGTGTGTTCGAACGTGGGAAGCGTTTGTACTTTCACTCTGCCAAAACAGTACACAGTTACAGCCACTCATCCTTCTAGATAACTTGAAAAAGGTCTTGTTTGTGTATGGTTGTAGCCTTGACTAGTAGCCAAGTTCTTTCGCCTATTAGCTTCAGCCGGCCGGTGTGCCAATTAGCACATACACACTAACACTCTTACACTTACATACACACACCCACCACTTATGCTGCTGCCACACTGTTTATTATTATTATTTATCCTGCTACCAGTCACTTTCTCCTAATCCTGTCTACAAGTACATATCTACCTCAAATACTCCAGCATCCCTGCACATTGTACATTTGGTACTGGCACTGACCCTGTAAAAAGCTGCCTCTTATTTGTTATTTCTCTGTTTTTATTTCATTATTTGTATTTTCTTATTTGTTCTACCTTTTTGATATTGAATATCGCACTGTTGGGTAGGGTTTGCAAGTTAAGCATTTCACTGTGCTTGTGCATGTGACAAATAATACTAGAAATGAGCCCAACCTAAGGAAAATTGTTACGCTAGCTACCCTTCATTCCGTGGCATACAATGTCGCAAATCTCTGTTTTGGATGAGACTAACTTTATTTTGACACTAGAATATATGTTTCTGACTCATTATCGATGCCACAGAGGCCGTTTTAAAAAGGAGAAATTGCGTTCTGTTTGTCTTTAAAGTGTGAATTGAGTTTTGAATAATTTGCCATGACATTTCACTCAGCTGAAAGTGAATTTCCACTTTCTATGATTCATTATCATTCCCTTATCCTCCTCCACCTCCTCCCCCTGCTCCTCCTCCATCTCCCCCTTCTCCTCCTCCTCCATCTCCCCCTGCTCCTCCTCCCCCTTCTCCTCCTCCTCCAATTCCTCCCCCTTATCCTTCTCCTCCTCCTCCTCCTCCTCACACATCACACTGGTTCTCTGTCCACCTCTCTACCAAACACCCACAAGGTCTATAGGTCACTCTACCTGCTCAATTCATACCCTTCATGTGGAATACAAACCTCTTCTTACAGTCTCATATAACAACAATTAAATATAGGACAGTAATAATGTATGTTGCTCTGAATGGCTCTCGGATATGGTGTATATTTTAGGACATCCTCAGCCTCAAGCCTCGCACGATGGACTCAAGTAGGGGTGAGACTTAAAGCTGAGGATGTCCTAAAATGTACACAGTGCTGAGAAGTGTATACTCTCTGCTAAACATGAGGATTGGGTTGACACGTAGCCAAAGATAATTTAAATCTGGGGAGGTCACAGGAAACAATAGCAAATTATCTACCCAACACGTTCCAAGATCTCCAAACAGATAATGAAAAAAGCCAATCTATTCTGCTGATCTATATCTTATCGGAATAGGCTGAGAAAAGCTCAGAGTATGTCACGGGCATCGAAAGGGACAGACCAAAACGCAGCGGGTATAGTGCTCATCTTCTTTTATTGCTTAATAAAGTGAACACTTAAACTAAAACAATAAACCGACAAACAACAGTTCTGCAAGGTACACAGACTATGCAGAAAGCAACCACCCACAAACCCAAAGGAAAGAACAGGCTGCCTAAGTATGGCTTCCAATCAGAGACAACGAAAGACACCTGCCTCTGATTGGAAACCATACACGTCCACACATAGAAAATGAACATAGAAAAAGAAAACTAGACCATATCCCCTGGAAACAAACAAACCCCAAAACACACAGAAACAACACCCCCTGCCACGCCCTGACCATACTACAATGCCAAAACACACAGAAACAACACCCCCTGCCACGCCCTGACCATACTACAATGCCAAAACACACAGAAACAACACCCCCTGCCACGCCCTGACCATTCTACAATGCCAAAACACACAGAAACAACACCCCCTGCCACGCCCTGACCATACTACAATGCCAAAACACACAGAAACAACACCCCCTGCCACGCCCTGACCATACTACAATGCCAAAACACACAGAAACAACACCCCCTGCCACGCCCTGACCATACTACAATGCCAAAACACACAGAAACAACACCCCCTGCCACGCCCTGACCATACTACAATGCCAAAACACACAGAAACAACACCCCCTGCCACGCCCTGACCATACTACAATGCCAAAACACACAGAAACAACACCCCCTGCCACGCCCTGACCATACTACAATGCCAAAACACACAGAAACAACACCCCCTGCCACGCCCTGACCATACTACAATGCCAAAACACACAGAAACAACACCCCCTGCCACGCCCTGACCATACTACAATGCCAAAACACACAGAAACAACACCCCCTGCCACGCCCTGACCATACTACAATGCCAAATGAACCCTTTTACTGGTCAGGATGTGACAGAGTAATTTCACTTGATATGATAGGAGATTTCTCCTCTCTTTCAGACTGGGTTCGTGGACTCGTAGGCCTCAGGGTTCTGTACCATAATTGTAAGCATCTAACAAGACGAACATTTGTGAAATTTACAACCGCCTTTTAGAGTACATATTCAACGCACAAGTGCATACAGTATTGAAATGATTAACACTTTTCACTATTTTGTTATTTTGTAATGTTGATAAGTATTATAGTACTAAAGATAAGTCCGGTCTAAAGACCATTATTGTCTTGGTCTTGTCTCAGTGTCTGATAAATCTTTACTCGGTTCTTGACTCGGTCTCGGACAGTGAGCACTTGTCATTTCTTCCAGAGACCAGCCAAGGCCAGAGGAGTAAAAAACTCATACAGGAGTTATCAGGATCCATTCAGTCAGAGCATAAAACTGCTTCGCCAGGCCAAATATATACACTCCTTTTATGAAACATTCATATCTTATCGCCTATTGAAACCTGGGCCTCCTACTTTACTCGTAACATTACTGTTCTTTACTTTAGTTGAAAAATATCCTCAAATCCTCATCAGAATTTTCTGGTTGGGAAGAGTGGGAGGAATTATATGAAAGTTGTGCGTTACTATTATACTGAACAAAAATATAAACACAACATATAAACTGTTGGTCCTATGTTTCATGAGCTGAAATAAAAGATCCCAGATTTTTTCCTTGCGCACAAAAAGCTTATCTCTCTCATATTTTGTGCACAAATTTGTTTACATCCCTGTCCTGTTAGTGAGCATTTCTCTTTAGGGCCTAATGAATGTATTTCAATTGACTGATTTCCTTATATGAACTGTAACTCAGTAAAATCATTGGACTTGTTGCATTCATATTTTTGTTCAGTGTAGTAAGGGGAGACCGAGGGGGAATTGTAACAGTCTTTATATCTATTATAGACATGTTTGAGCAGTGGCGAATTGTGGCTATAGGACCTTCAGTGGACATAGTAGTTTTGGAAGCAGTTTGGGGGTGAGGGGGCTGCGATTTTTTTGCCCACGCTGAAGACGTGTATATCGGTCCACTAATACAGGATGAGTAGGCCCAGATAATACTTTTGTGAAAAACATTTTAACTTAATGTATTTGAGTGTTTACCAGCATTTGTAACTCGAGTATGATAATTATCTGTACAAAATAGTTAATCTGATAATACTTCTGGGAAATACAAACACTTGCTTGATATATGTTTTCCAGTTTCTTGAAATACTTTGCAAACGCAACTTAAATGGTCTATTCATTCCTTTTCAGTAGATGCTCTTATCCAGAGCAACTTACAGTAGTGTTCATACATTTTTGTACTGTTCCCCCGTGGGAATCAAACCCACAACCCTGGCATTGCAAGCACCATGCTCTACCAACTTAGCCGCATCATCACATCACATCATCACAAACCAATAGTTTTTCTTCATGGTGATGGAAAGTCTACAGGTACAAATCTAGAGGACCAGCCAATGTACAATACAGTAATGTACATTTACATTAAGTAGTTTGTAAGGATGGTAAATTAACATTGCACAAGAAGTGGTTGTTTTCCATGTTATTTGATCAAGAAATATATTTAATTTGATGTGGATGTTTTGTGTCTTTGCAAATAACTTTGCACCTTTTGATTTAAATGTTTGAGGAGAGTTTTTTTTCTTTCTTGATTCCATTATAATGACAATCGCAGAGAAAGGGACAGGGCAACAACTCTTACAATTCCAACTTTTGAATCCTGCAAGATACTGTTCTTAATTATACAACTGCCTTTTTTGCCAAAGTGGAGATAATGAGTGAAAAAAATATACAAATTTTTCATTATGTTTCAGGGGGTGCTGCAGCACCCTCAGCACCCATACCTCCCTGTGGGTAAAATTAATCTTTCAACACGTTGTACCAAACTCAAAAATCAAGAAAAATAACAAAAATAGCATCACTTAATGCGCCCAACTGAATCAAACAGGCCGGAGGCTGAGCCGAGCTTCGGGCTGCCACTCGTATAGAGATAGCACCCACACTGATAATGCTACCAACAACCACACTGCTTACCCAACCTATGGTAGCCCAACCTGGTCTCAGAGCATTTAGTATTATTCCGTACGTAAATCCGAGAAACTTTCCTTTCCGACAAAATTAAAGAGATTCAATTAGAACATCATAGAACATCTTCGTCTTCTTCTTATTATTATTATTCTAATTTCTGAGGCGTAGAAGGCCCTCATTGTTCCCCAATGTGTTTGGGTTATTAACAACTTAATTCTTAGCATGCATTTTTTTCACCATTATGAATGTCTAAAATATTCATATGTTCTTCTGAAATATAAACACAGAAATACTGGATGTTTTGAACTCTTATTATCATGGCAATTTGAAATGGTCTTGAATTGGACATTTTTCTGGTCTCTGTCTTGACTCGGTTTCAGATCCCTCATCCCCCCTTCTGGTGTCTGTCTTTTCTCACTCCCCCCCGGGCATTGGTCTTGACTCAGACTCAATTCACTCCGGTCTTGAATCGTGAGCAGTCCCCCAGACCCTGTTCGTTGCCCAATTGATCCACTGCTACAGTAGAAGGAATGTGGTATCACTGTTTCCATAGTCTGTGACGATATATAAAGCGCATTTTTCAAACAGATGGCCAAGTTATTCTACGGGTCAATTCAAAACACCATGACATCATTTAAGCATAATTTTTAAATGTTCTACCTTACCCTGACATGACTATGATGGTCATTTGTGTGTACTGTTTTCACTGTCTATTGGTCAAAACATTTTCTTTGTCTGACCTTAAAGAAATGGAAATCCGCCATCAATGAACCGGGAGCCATCTGTCTCCCATCTGTAGGAGAGATGGGAATGTCGGGATCATCGGGAACGTCAACTTCCAGGTAGAGAAAGAGGGAATCTTATCTGTCCAGTCAGCGCAATTCCATTAGACCGGTTCCTTCCCAATATTCCTTCTGCACTCCCAGCTTTTGTTTTTAGTTAGGCACGAGCGAGCCACCGCTCAGATGCAGAGGTCTGAGATTGATCGGTATTGGGTGTGACAGCCGCGGCTATAAAGTGAAACAGATCCATCGCATTCTATACAATTGACGTTGGAATTCCAGTGCTCTCTGGGGTAAATCAGCTATCCATTAGACCAGATCGATTGGATTCCATTGATTCTCCAGCCTATTTAATTTGGTTTCTGATGTCTGATTAGTAATGACTTACAGAGCCCTGTGTGCTGTCAAATGTCATAAAAAATCAACAGTGCAGAGCTCTCACTGTCCTCTGCAGTGTCTGGATTGTATTACTGCTAATGATATCTTGAAATGTGCATGTACACCCTAGCCCATCTACTGTTGCTAGCCCCAATTCTGACTTGTGCTCTGATATCTGCTTCACTGATTTCTGCCCTCGTAAAAGCCTGGGTTTTCTGCACGTTAACACTAGAAGCTTATTACCTAAAATTGTTAAATTGAAAGTATGGGTTCGCAGCTCCAATCCATATGTGTTGGTCATTAAGAAAGAGTGTTTTGAACACTGATGTTAACCTTTCTGGTTATAACCTTTTTCGACAAGACAGATCTTCCAAAGGTGGGAGAGTGGCAATCTTTACCAAGGATCACCTTCAGTGCTCGGTTGTCTCCACCAAGTCTGTCCCCAAACGATTTGATTAGCTGGTTTTAAGCAAATTGACTGTTGCTGGGTGTTATTGTCCACCATCAGAACTGGCCTGTACCCCAAATGCCCTAAGCTTGCTCCTGGCCCCTGACACTAAGTCTGAATTTGTCCTGCTAGGTGACCTGAACTGGGACATACTTAAATCCACCTGACCAAAGCAATGGGACTCCCTAAATTTTCCTCAGAATATTACCAATCCTACAAAGTATGACTCCAAACACCCAGAAAAGGCTACTCACCAACACCACAGCCACTGCTAGCTAGCCAACTTTACCAACTTGCAGTACTGTAGTAACTAAATACATTACAACAGAACGTTTTGATTAGTGTATGTTAGCTAGCTACATAGTTGTCTTTGTATCAAAGATAAAGGTAAGATAAAGGTAAACACAGCCATTGCTAGCTAGCCAACTCTAGCAGCTAGCAGTACTGTATCATTTTTAGTCAAGATTTTTGCAACGTAAGCTTAACTTTCTGAACTTTCGAGATGTGTAGTCTACTTGTGTAGCTAGCAGGACTGACTTTGTGTTAGCTAGCCAACGTTTAATCACTTCTGCGTTATGAAAGGAACTAGACACGGACACGTATGATCCATTGGTAGTTTGTTGTAACCAAGTATTGGTGCTAACATTGTGTATTGGTGCTAACCATGTGTTATTGGATGCTAGCATGCTAGTTAGCTACAGCGTCATAGGACACGGTGCACTGGGTGGGTTTCACGGAAGAATACTGTACCAAGTTATCTAGCTGAATAAACTAAGTTTGAGCCTATTCCTGGAAACATTGAACCACTGTAGTTTACATCAATTATATTTCTAAAGTGGAAGTTGGAAAAGTTATATGAGTGTTTCAGTGAATGGTTAGTGAGGGAGGCCCTGCGCTCTCGCTTCCCCAGTTGTTTAGTTAATTTTCATTCCAATCTCCTTTGCATTAGCGTAGCCTCTCCTGTAGCCAGTCAACTATGTGTCTGTCTATCCCTGTTCTCACCTCTCTGCACAGGCCACACAAACACCTCACACCGCGTGGCCGCTGCCACTCTAACGTGGTGGTCCCAGTGCACACGACCCACGTGGAGTTCCAGGTCTCCGGCCGCCTCTGGAAATGCCGGTTTGCGGCCAACAAGGCAGAGTTCATCTCAGCCTATGCTACCCTCCAGTCCCTCGACTTCTTGGCGCTGACGGAGACATGGATTACCACAGAAAACACTGCTACTCCTACTGCTCTCTCCTCGTCTGACCACGTGTTCTCGCATACCCCGAGAGCATCTGGTCAGCGAGGTGGTGGCACTGGAATCCTCATCTCTCCCAAGTGGACATTCTCTCTTTCTCCCCTGACCCATCTGTCTATCTCCTCATTTGAATTACATGCTGTCACAGTCACTAGCCCATTCAAGCTTACATTTACATTTACGTCATTTAGCAGACGCTCTTATCCAGAGTGACTTACAAATTGGTGCATTCACCTTATGATATCCAGTGGATCAACCACTTTACAATAGTACATCTATATCTTTTTTTGGGGGGGGGGTTAGAAGGATTACTTTGTCCTATCCCAGGTATTCCTTAAAGAGGTGGGGTTTCAGGTATCTCCGGAAGGTGGTGATTGACTCCGCTGTCCTGGCGTCGTGAGGGAGCTTGTTCCACCATTGGGGTGCCAGAGCAGCGAACAGTTTTGACTGGGCTGAGCGGGAACTGTGCTTCCGCAGAGGTAGGGGGGCCAGCAGGCCAGAGGTGGATGAACGCAGTGCCCTTGTTTGGGTGTAAGGACTGATCAGAGCCTGAAGGTACGGAGGTGCCATTCCCCTCACAGCTCCGTAGGCAAGCACCATGGTCTTGTAGCAGATGCGAGCTTCAACTGGAAGCCAGTGAAGTGTGCGGAGGAGCGGGGTGACGTGAGAGAACTTGGGCGTTCTGGAGGAGTTGTAGGGGTTTAATGGCACAGGCAGGGAGCCCAGCCAACAGCGAGTTGCAGTAATCCAGACGGGAGATGACAAGTGCCTGGATTAGGACCTGCGCCGCTTCCTGTGTAAGGCGGGGTCGTACTCTGCGAATGTTGTAGAGCATGAACCTACAGGATCGGGTCACCGCCTTGATGTTAGCGGAGAACGACAGGGTGTTGTCCAGGGTCACGCCAAGGCTCTTAGCACTCTGGGAGGAGGACACAATGGAGTTGTCAACCGTGATGGCGAGATCATGGAACGGGCAGTCCTTCCCCGGAAGGAAGAGCAGCTCCGTCTTGCCGAGGTTCAGATTGAGGTGGTGATCCGTCATCCACACTGATATGTCTGAGAGCTTCAAAAGAGCTTCCTAGGGTTAGAGGCAGATGCTTGGAATTTAGAGTGGTAGAAAGTGGCTTTAGCAGCAGAGACAGAGGAAGAAAATGTAGAGAGGAGGGAGTGAAAAGATGCCAGGTCCGCAGAGGCTAGTTTTCCTCCCTTTCCGCTCGGCTGCCCGGAGCCCTGTTCTGTGAGCTCGCAATGAGTCGTCAAGCCACGGAGCAGGAGGGGAGGACCGAGCCGGCCGGGAGGATAGGGGACATAGAGAGTCAAAGGATACAGAAAGGGAGGAGAGGAGGGTTGAGGAGGCAGAATCAGGAGATTGGTTGGAGAAGGATTGAGCAGAGGGAAGAGATGATAGGATGGAAGAGGAGAGAGTAGCGGGAGAGAGAGGGCGAAGGTTGCGACGGCGCAATACCATCTGAGTAGGGGCAGAGTGAGTTGTGTTGGAGGAGAGCGAGAGGGAAAAGGATACAAGGTAGTGGTCGGAGACTTGAAGGGGAGTTGCAGTGAGATTAGTAGAAGAACAGCATCTAGTAAAGATGAGGTCAAGCATATTGCCTGCCTTGTGAGTAGGGTGAGGTTAAAAGAGGAGAGGAGTGGAAAGAAGGAGGCAGAGAGAAATCAGTCAAAGATAGACGTAGGGAGGTTAAAGTCACCCAGAACTGTGAGGGGTGAGCCATCCTCAGGATAGGAGCTTATCAAGGCATCAAGCTCATTGATGAACTCTCCAAGGGAACCTGGAGGGCGATAAATGATAAGGATGTTAAGCTTGAATGGGCTAGTGACTGTGACAGCATGGAATTCAAAGGAGGAGATAGACAGATGGGTCAGGGGAGAAAGAGAGAATGTCCACTTGGACATCCTGATTTGTCATAGACGCTTGCTAAAAAACTTTAATGAGCAAGCCTTCCTTCATGACCTGGCCTCTGTAAATTGGTATAGAATCATCTTGATCCCATTGGACTTCGTTTTTTTGATATTTTCAGTGGTATTGTTAACAAACATCCCCCATAAAGAAAATTAGAATTATAAACAGGTTCAGCCCCTGGTTCGACCGTGATCTGGCAGGGTTACTCCACCTCAAGAATTCCATTTGGCAAAAGGCTCAGCACACGCATACTCAGGCTGACTGGCTCATGTTCAGGCAAATGAGAAATAAGAGAACTCAGGCTATTCGGAAGACCAAAGTTAGTTACTTTAAGGAGCAGTTCTCTTTATGTGGGTCTAACCCCAAGAAGTTCTGGAAAACGGTTAAAGACCTGGAGAATAAACCCTCCTCCTTACAGCTGCCCATGTCCCTTATTAATGTTGATGATGTCATTGTTACTGACAAGAAGTACATGGCTGAGCTTTTTAATCACCACTTCATTAAGTCAGGATTCCTATTTGACTCAGCCAGGCCTCCTTGCCCATCCAACATTTCCTCATCTCCCATGCCTTCTAATGCGACTAGCCTCGATGCTCCTCCCTCTTTTTCCCCTTCCCCGCTACAAACTTTCTCCCTGTTAGTCCGAGGTTCTAAAGGAGCTCCTTAAACTTGACCCCAAAAAAACATCTGGGTCAGATGTTTTAGACCCTTTCTTCTTTAAGGTTGAGGGCCCCTACCATCGCCAAGCCTATCGCTGACCTTAAAACCTGTCTCTCCTCTCTGGGGAGGTTCCCATTGCTTGGAAGGCAGCCACGGTGCGTCTTTTAGGGTTTCCCGAGTGGCGCAGAGGTCTAAGGCACTGCATCTTAGTGCTAGAGACGTCACTACAGACCCTGTTTCAATTCCAGGCTGTATCACAACCGGCCGTGATTGGGAGCCCCGTTGGGCGGTGCACAATTGGCCTAGCGTCGTCCGGTTTGGCCGGAGTAGGTCGTCACTGTAATTAAGAATTGGTTCTTAACTGACTTGCCTAGTTAAATAAAGGTTAAATAAAACATGCATTTAAAGGGGGAGATCAAGTTGATCCTAACTGTTCTAGGCCAATTTATATCTTGCCCTGTTTATCAAAAGTGTTGGAAAAACTTGTCAATAGTCAACTGGCTTTCTTGATGTCTATAGTATTCTCTCTGGTATGCAATCTGGTTTCCGCTCAGGTAATGGATGTGTCACTGCAACCTGAATGGTCTTAAATGATGTCACCACTGCCCTTGATTCTAAGTAATGTTGTGCTGCTATTTTTATTGACTTGGCCAAAGCTTTTGATACGGTAGACCATTTACATTTTTACATTTACATTTTAGTCATTTAGCAGACGCTGTTATCCAGAGCGACTTACAGTTGCTCATTTCATTCTTGTGGGCCTGCTAAGGAGTATTAGGGTCTCTTAGGGGTCTTTGGCCTGGTTCGCAAACTACCTCTCTCAAAGATTGCAGTGTATAAATTCAGAACATGTGCGGTCTCAGCCACTGTCTGTCACCAAGGGAGTACCCCAAGGCTCGATCCTAAGCCCCACACACTTCTCAATTTACAACAGCAACATAGCTCAGGCAGTAGGAAGCTCTCTCATCCATTTATATGCAGATGATACAGTCTTAAACTTAACTGGCCCCTCTCCAGATTTTGTTAATCGCTCTACAACAAAGCTTTCTTAATGTCCAACAAGCTTTCTCTGCCCTTAACCTTGCTCTGAACACCTCCAAAACAAATGTCATGTGGTTTGGAAAGAAGAATGCCCCTATCCCCACAGGTGTGATTACTACCTCTAAAGGTTTAAAGCTTGAGGTAGTCACCTCATACAAGTACTTGGGAGTATGGCTAGATGGTACACTGTCCTTCTCTCAGCACATATCAGAGCTGCAGGCTAAAGTTAAATCTAGACTTGGTTTCCTCTATCATAATTGCTCCTCTTTCACCCAGCTGCCAAACATACCCTGATTCAGATGACCATCCTACCCATGCTAGATTACGGGGATGTCATTTATAGATCGTCCGGTAAGGGTGCTCTCGAGCGGCTAGATGTTCTTTACCATTCGGCCATCAGATTTGCCACCAATGCTCCTTATAGGACACATCACTGCACTCTATACTTCTCTGTAAATTGGTCATCTCTGTATACCCGTCGCAAGACCCACTGCTTGATGCTTACAGTGGGGGAAAAAAGTATTTGATCCCCTGCTGATTTTGTACGTTTGCCCACTGACAAAGAAATGATCAGTCTATAATTTTAATGGTAGGTTTATTTGAACAGTGAGAGACAGAATAACAAAGAACTAAATCCAGAAAAATGCATGTCAAAAATGTTATAAAATTATTTGCATTTTAATGAGGGAAATAAGTATTTGACCCCCTCTCAATCAGAAAGATTTCTGGCTCCCAGGTGTCTTTTATACAGGTAACGAGCTGAGATTAGGAGCACACACTTAAAGGGAGTGCTCCTAACCGCAGCTTGTTACCTGTATAAAAGACACCTGCCCACAGAAGCAATCAATCAATCAGATTCCAAACTCTCCACCATGGCCAAGACCAAAGAGCTCTCCAAGGATGTCAGGGACAAGATTGTAGACCTACACAAGGCTGGAATGGGCTACAAGACCGTCGCCAAGCAGCTTGGTGAGAAGGGTATACAGGGTGAGAAGGTGACACACATTGCGATTATTTGGTGTTTCTTCTATTTGGAAGAAACACAAAAGAACTGTCAATATCCCTTGGCCTGGGGCTCCATGCAAGATCTCACCTCGTGGGGTTGCAATGATCATGAGAACGGTGAGGAATCAGCCCAGAACTACACGGGAAGATCTTGTCAATGATCTCAAGGCAGCTGGGACCATAGTCACCAAGAAAACAATTGGTAACACACTACGCCGTGAAGGACTGAAATCCTGCAGCGCCCGCAAGATCCCCCTGCTCAAGAATACATATATATGCCCGTCTAAAGTTTGCCAATGAACATCTGAATGATTCAGAGGACAACTGGGTGAAAGTGTTGTGGTCAGATGAGACCAAAATGGAGCTCTTTGGCATCAACTCAACTCGCCGTGTTTGGAGGAGGAGGAATGCTGCCTATGACCCCAAGAACACCATCTCCACCGTCAAACATGGAGGTGGAAACATTATGCTTTGGGGGTGTTTTTCTGCTAAGGGGACAGGACAACTTCACCGCATCATTTGACGGGGCCATGTACTGTCAAATCTTGGGTGAGAACCTCCTTCCCTCAGCCAGGGCATTGAAAATGGGTCATGGATGGGTATTCCAGCATGACAATGACCCAAAACACACAGCCAAGGCAACAAAGGAGTGGCTCAAGAAGAAGCACATTAAGGTCCTGGAGTGGCCTAGCCAGTCTCCAGACCTTAATCCCATAGAAAATCTGTGGAGGGAGCTGAAGGTTCGAGTTGTCAAACGTCAGCCTCGAAACCTTAATGACTTGGAGAAGATCTGCAAAGAGGAGTGGGACAAAAGAGATGTGTGCAAACCTGGTGGCCAACTACAAGAAACGTCTGACCTCTGTGATTGCCAACAAGGGTTTTGCCACCAAGTACTAAGTCATGTTTTGCAGAGGGGTCAAATACTTATTTCCCTCATTAAAATGCAAATAATTTTATAACATTTTTGACATGCGTTTTTCTGGATTTTTTTGTTGTTATTCTGTCTCTCACTGTTCAAATAAACCTACCATTAAAATTATAGACTGATCATTTCTTTGTCAGTGGGCAAACGTACAAAATCAGCAGGGGATCAAATACTTTTTTCCCCCACTGTATTTATAAAACCCTCTTAGGCCTCACCCCCCCTATCTAAGATATCTATTGCAGCCCTCAAACTCCACATACAAACACCCATTCTGCCAGATACATTCTGTTCAAGGTCCCCAAAGTACACACATCCCTGGGTCGCTCCTCTTTTCAGTTCGCTGCAGCTAGCGACTGGAACGAGCTGCTAAAAACTCCATCTCTTCATTCAAAGACTCAATCATGGACACCCTTACTGACAGTTGTGGCTGCTTTGCGCGATCTATTTTTGTCTCTTACATTCTTGCCCTTTATGCTATTGTCTGTGCCCAATAATGTTTGTACCATGTTTTGTGCTGCTACCATGTTGTGCTGCTGCCATGTTGTGTTTCTACCATGTAGTTATCATGATGTGTTTCTACCATGTTGCTATCATGTTGTGTTTCTACCATGTAGTTATCATGATGTGTTTCTACCATGTTGTTATCATGATGTGTTTCTACCATGTTGTTATCATGTTGTGTTTCTACCATGTTGTTATCATGTTGTGTTTCTACCATGTTGTTATGATGTTGTGTTTCTACCATGTTGTTATCATGATGTGTTTCTACCATGTTGTTATCATGTTGTGTTTCTACCATGTTGCTATCATGTTGTGTTTCTACCATGTTGTTATCATGTTGTGTTTCTACCATGTTGTTATCATGTTGTGTTTCTACCATGTTGTTATCATGATGTGTTTCTACCATGTTGTTATCATGTTGTGTTTCTACCATGTAGTTATCATGATGTGTTTCTACCATGTTGCTATCATGTTGTGTTTCTACCATGTTGCTATCATGTTGTGTTTCTACCATGTTGTTATCATGTTGTGTTTCTACCATGTTGTTATCATGTTGTGTTGTTACCATGTTATGTTGTTGTCTTAGGTCTCTCTATGTAGTGTAGTGTATTTTGTTTTAAAAAATAAAAACATCCAGTCCCCGCAGGAGGCATTTTGGTAGGCTGTCATTGTAAATAATAATTTGTTCAAAACTGACTTGCCTAGTTAAATAAAGGTTAAATAAAAAAATTGCAGAATCCCTCAAAGATATGGGTGAAAGTCATGCTACCTTTGATGAGCCTTCTTGATTTGAATTTCTTTCAAAGCAAGCTGGAAATCTTTGGATTCTAACCCTACAGACAGATGATGGGTATCACATTCTACACTCTGTGGCTTCTGCATGTGGGGGGGGGGGGGGGCGGTGAAGGCCCTATCTTTTGATCTCCTGTAGGGAGTGAGGGAGGTTTTGGGGTAGGGTGAGGGAAGGGGCAAGGGGGAAGGACTCTCTCCCCTGCTGTCAGTGGAGAGGAGGAAGCGGAGCACCTGCCTGAAAAGCTGCGTTTCAGAAGAAGTGGCCTGTGGGTAAATGGAACAGCACAGTTGGAGCCCCCCTGCCGTGCCCTTGTTGGCCCCTACTGCAGGTTACCGTGGTGCTTACTTCCCTGTGACAAAACACAGAGACAACACGTGCTGAGAACAAAGCACGTGAACAAAGAAGGAAAATATCAAAATAAAGACTATAAATTATTTCATAAACAATGTTAGCGATGTTGAACCTTGATGGGCCAGTGGTTAAGTTATTCACTGTTGGGTTCTGTCTGCTCCTTGATCACTCATCGCTGACGATGCTCCCATATAGATTTTTTTGCCCAGCAAACAGTGCACTGCTGACTTTGATGTTTTTACAAGACACTTTCAATGCCTCTGCTGTTTATCTCTACGTAGAACCTTATTTTGATCCATGGGTTCTATTTGATGTGTGCTGTGGGATTTAAAACTAGTCGGTTGACTTCAATCCCCATCAGTGGAGACATGTGAACCACTAACGTTGTACTTCTAAAGGCGTCCGCATGCTTCTGCTGAAACAGTTCAGCAGAGTTTGTGCATACACAGTGCATTGTGAAAGTATTTCAGACCCCTTGACTTTTCCAAGTTTTGCTACATTACAGCCTTATTCTAAAATTGATTTTTTTTTTTTAAATCTTAGCAATCTACACACAATACCCCATAAAGACAAAGCAATACCAGGTTTTTAGAGATTTTTGCTAATTTATTAAAATCTAAAACTGAAATATCACATTTACATACCTATTCAGACCCTTTACTCAGTATTGTGCTGAAGGACATTTTGCAGCGATTACAGCCTCAAGTCTTCTAGGTTATGACGCTACAAGCTTGGCATATCTGTATTTGGGGAGTTTCTCACATTCTTTTCTGCAGATCCTCTCCAGCTCTGTCAGGTTGGATGGGGAGTGTTGCTGGACAGCAATTTTCAGCTTAGATCAGGTTCAAGTCCAGGCTCTGGCTGGGCCACTCAAGGACATTCAGAGACTTGTCCCAAAGCCACTCCTACGTTGTCTTGGCTGTGTGCTTAGGGTCTTTGTCCTGTTGGAAAGTGAAACTTCACCTCAGTCTGAGGTCCTGAGTGCTTTGGAGCAGGATTTCATGATCTCGCTCTACTTTGCCTCTATCCTGACTAGTCTCCCAGTCCCTACCACTGAAAAACATTCCCACAGCATGATGCTGCCACCACCATGCTTTACTGTAGGGATGGTGCCAGGTTTCCTCCAGACATTCAAGCCAAAGAGTTCAATTTTATTTTATTTAACTAGGCAAGTCAGTTAAGAACAAAATATTATTTACAATGACGGCCTATCTTGGTTTCATCAGACCAGAGAATCTTGTTTCTCATGATCTGAGAGTCTTTAGGTGCCTTTTGGCAAACTCCAAGCGGGCTATCATATGCCTTTTACTGAGAAGTGGCTTCCGTCTGGCCAATCTACCATAACGGCCTGATTGGTGGAGTGCTGCAGAGATAGTTGTCCTTCTGGAAGGTTCTCTCATATCCACAGAGGAACTCTAGGGCTCTGTCAGAGTGACCATCGGGTTCTTGGTCACCTCCCTGACCAAGGCCCTTCTCCTCCGATTGCTCAGTTTGACCGGGCGGCCAGCTCTAGGAAGTCTTGATGGTTCCAAACTTGTTCCATTTAAGAATGATGGAGGCCACTGTGTTCTTGGGGACCTTGAATGCTGCATTAATGTTTTGGTACCATTCTCCAGATCTGTACCTCAACACAATTCTGTCTCGGAGCTCAATGGACAATTATTTCGACCATCATGGCTTGGTTTTTGTTCTGACATGCGCTGTCAATTCTGGGACCTTATATAGATAGGTGTGTGCCTTTCTAAATCATGTCCAATCAATTGAATTTACCACAGGTGGACTCCAATCAAGTTGTAGGAACATCTCAAGGATGATCAATGGAAGCAGGATGCACCTGAGATGCATTTTCAGTCTCATAGCATAGGGTCTGAATACTTATGTAAATATATATATTTTTTTTTAATATAATCTAAAAACCTGTTTTCGCTTTGTCATTATGGGGTATTGGGTGTAGATTGCTGAGGACTTTTGAATACTTTCCAAAGGCACTGTATTATGACAACATTTTGTGACATTTTGGACTTCGGTGAGGGTTTTTTCGGGCGTTCAGGCACACACAAAAAATGCCTGAAGGCAAGCCGAAGTTTGGAGCCGAAGTTTACACCCCTTCGTTGGTGATTGGTCAACGGTAGGGATTCTTCAATGGAGTCTTTCTTGTTATTCAACGAGAGACGACTCATTTCATGCACATTTTCAGTGAAAAATACCTCACAAAAACATCTTAGTTAGATGTACAATTGCGCGACTAAGATCTCCTCGGCAAAAACGTCAAAATGTATGACAGATTTCTTGAGTTATCTTAGATTTATTCTGACTATTTTGAGGAAGTCTATACTGTCTACGGTGTCTCAAAAAGGACAAATGGTACTATTGCTGCTTTTTTCATATTTTTCAAGCGATGGTCTTTTAAGGGAGTATGCGAGCACACTCGTTTCAGTTTGGCTAGCCTTAACCCAGGCTGTTCCTAGATGTTATGTAGTCTCTGGGCTTTGTGGTTTGGCCATCAGCTGACTAATCAATTCTTCCGGAGGCTACCTCTTCCACTTTATTGAAATTACATTAAAATGCTGCTAGTATCTCATGCTAAAAGTCTCTCTTATGCAAATGCAAACTTAATCTCACAGAGGTCATTTCCAATATGTGCAGCTCCACGTGAATGACTTGCAGTCTCCGGTGTAGAGGCTGATCGTGCGTTCGTGTCATTTGACTGCCAACAGGCATGAAGACACAGAGGAAATGAGGCGTGCCACACGAGTTCTCAACCGCCAGCCAGGTGATATGGCGGTTGCTGGGACTCTGAGTTCAGGGCTTGTATTCATAAAGCAGTAGAGTGCTCATCTAGGATCAGTTTTGCCTTGTAGATCGTAATGAATAAGATTACATATACAGGGGGGGACCTGATCCAAGATGTGCACTCCAAATCCGACTCTGTGTAAATATGGGACCCAGGTTCGTATAGGCTTATGGATCTCCAGTTGGAACAGATCTTGATCACCCTACGTTGACAGTAAATATTACAATGTTGTTCCATACCACAGAAGAAAGGGGGACAGTGTTATAACTGTCCATTTGTATTCTTGATGAGGCGTTAACGGTCCGGAAGACTTTCCCCAACTACGTATCTCAACGCTTATGGTTTGTAGATTCTGTATGAAGGTGAGGTCAGTACAGGTGCATCAAAGCTGGGACCGAGAGACTGAAAAACAGCTTCTATTTCAAGGCCATCAGACTGTTAAACAGCCATCACTAGCACAGAGAGGCTGCTGCCTACATACAGACTTGAAATTATTGGCCACTTTAATAAATGGATCACTTTAATAATGCCACTTTAATAATGTTTACATATCTTGCATTATTCATCTCATATGTATATACTGTATTTTATACCATCTATTGCATCTTGCCTATGCCGCTCGGTCATCGCTCATCCATCTATTTATATGTTTTTATTCCATCCCTTTACTTAGATTTGTATGTATTGGGTAGTTGTTGTGGAATTGTTCGATTACTGTTAGACGTTACTGCACTGTCGGAACTAGAAGCACAAGCATTTCGCTACACTCACAATAACATCTGCTAACCATGTGTATGTGACAAATAAAATTGGATTTGATTTGATATCTATGTGGGCAATATGATTTTGCCAATGGGTGAGAATTATATTGCATCTGATTCAGTGTCATAACCCCCATAAACGACGGTATACCATTATACTCCAATCACTCCTTGAATTAATACAGTAGTTTATACTGTACATTCTTATTTAAGTTATTAGTAACATTCAGTACAAATCCAAATCAACTTTTCAATAGCCTCTAGAACTTTGGTCAGAAGTTGAGAAAAACAACACATGATCAGCTCAACTTGACCCAGATCAAGGCAACACAGTGTGTGTTAATGCTTCCCAAAATCAAAAGGCCACACCTGCAGTCTGTTCTCCCATCCATAGGATCACGAGGTGATGACACCCGGGTAATGAAACCAGTTTGTTTCCAATCAGAGAGAACATGACTTCTGTTGAGGTTACGTCAAAGCTTCAATATCGCTCCCTCACCTTGAGATGTCACAAGGCCTCAGTATACACACATTGTCACATTATCTATTTCTGTCAAATCATCCCTCCCTTCCATGTTGCACTTTGTTCAGAGGAAAAGACATCACGCAACACCTCGGGTTTGGTTTTTAGATCTACCCATGGTGCATTTTTTCTTGTGGTGTGTGTGTGTGTGTGTGTGTGTGGGGGGGGGGGATTATGTTTGTCTTCTTATAGGCAAGAGTAGGGTGGACGAAGCCAGAGGACACTCCAGCTTAGTAGCGGCTTGATTTGTGTGTCTTGATTGAGAGGGTAGGTGTGTGTGTGTGTGTCCAAATGCAGCTCTGCAGGCTTGAAGAAGCAGGTGAAGAGGTCTGTTTGTGGCAGAAGGGCAGGACCCAGTCAGTAGGAGCCACCTGCTTTAGACAAATAGCCAGCACTTGTGCTCTGTGAGTATTTGTGTGTGTGTCGTGTACTGTATATGTGTGTATAAGTGTGTGTGTGTCTAAATGGTCGTTCAGGCTTTAATGTTGACTTGGATTCCAGTCTCTGGAGCATATTGTACTGTGGCCTCATGTAGGACACCTTTCTCCTTTAGTCTGACCCGGTTCTCTCTCAGTGCTTCAATCTGTTTGATCCTGGCTTTGGCTTGGCCACTAAGGAGCTGCTTCCTAGCCTCTCTCCTCTCCTCTCCTCTGTGCCTGTTGGAGGGACATGCTGGCCTCCTCTCACCTCTCTTTCCTCCAGAGGGCCCTCTCTCTTAATCTCCCGCTCTCCCTCTCTCAGTTCCCCCTCATCTGCCACATCAAAGGATCTCATTACGAGCTGTCATACCAGCTCTGCTCGCAGCCGACCTGCTTCTGCCATCACATTTAAATAGCGACACATTGTATTTATAATAGGCAATGTCACGGCAACGTGCTCTCTGATGTCTCCCCCCACAGCCCTCCCGTGCCTTCTCTCCCCATCCCCGTCCCCCCAACCCCCACCCCCTGTTCCCCTGACACCTCTGCACGGCCCTGTGCACCTCGACAGACGGCCCTCTATAAAATTCTCTTTTATTTATTGCTTGTTTGCTTTTTTATTAGGCGGCTGTGTAGAAGCCAAAGTCGCTCGTCTCGTTTGATGTGCGCAGCGTCGTCTCTCGTCTGTGATTATGAATAGCGTCTTTAAAAAAGGGCGTTAAAAGAAACGACTTGAGTGGCGGTGCTTCCTGGGCTTTAAGTGATACTAGCGGTCGATTGGCCCGCCACCCATCCTATTTCTGATTGGCTGTCTTGCCCTGCACGATCCCATGCAGGCATCTCACCTGGCCACCGTTGCCTACATGGGGAGGGGACTGCTTTGGCTTGACAAGCCCACCTGGAGCCATTAGTAACCCAGGTCCCACCTGTTAGTATGCCAGAGTCCCTCGGCTGCAGCCAAGGGCGTCATTAACAGGAGTGGGGTTTCTGCTCCTGCTGCTCGCTGCCCTCATTTACCCACTTAATTTATTTACTAAAGGAAGGGAGCAGTGCCACCGGCTCGGCTCTGCTCAGGTTCCCGGCAGCGCTCTCCATCCACCCTGCGGCGGTGGTGGGGTCTTTAAAGGAGAGGGCAGGGCTTTCCAATGCGGCGTAAATTATCTCAACGGCGCACTTTGGTCGAAGCAAATGAGCACCGCCAATGATAAATATGAAGATGATGACAGTGGGGGGGGGGGGGGGGGGCTTTTATCACGATCAATGACGCTTATTTTAAGAATTTGGGTCCTCAGTGGTGCAACTGTGATTCATCTGATTGTGGAGGCCTTTGTTATTTCCCTCCTGCTCCTCTGTCTGTCTTTCTGGCTGGACTGACATCACTCTCCCTGTCTACTGACTGCCAATTAAATCAGCATGGTAGTGAAACCTGGACGGCCAAGCATTCGCTCGACTGACCTGGTCGGCTATGGAGGTGTGTGTGTCAGAGGAGTGTGTGATTGTGCAGGAGGTGTGTGTGTGTGTGTGAGTGATTGTGCAGGAGGTGTGTGTGTGTGTGTGTGTGTGTGTGTGTGTGTGTGTGTGTGTGTGTGTGTGTGTGTGTGTGTGTGTGTGTGTGTGTGAGAGATTGTGCAGGAGGTGTGTGTGTGTGTGTGTGTGATTGTGCATGAGGTGTGTGTGTATGTGTGTGTGTGTGTGTGTGTGATTGTGCAGGAGGTGTATGTGTGTGTGTGTGTGATTGTGCAGGAGGAGTGTGTGATTGCGCAGGAGGTGTGTGTGTGTGTATGCGTGTGTGATTGTGCAGGAGGTGTGTGTGATTGTGCAGGAGGTGTGTGTGTGTGTGTGTGTGTGATTGTGATTGTGCAGGAGGTGTGTGTGTGTGTGCACGTGAGGTGTGTGTGCGCGTGAGGTGTGTGCGTGTGTGCGTGTGTGCGCGTGAGGTGTGTGTGTGTGTGTGTGTGTGTGTGTATTTGCAGGAGGTGTGTGTGTGTGAATTTGCAGGAGGTGTGTGATTGTGCAGGAGGTGTGTGTTTGTGTGTGTGTGATTGTGCATGAGGTGTGTGTTTGTGATTGTGCAGGAGGTGTGTGTGTGTGTGTGATTATGCAGGAGGTTAGTGTGTGTGTGTGTGTGTGTGTGTGTGTGTGTGATTGTGCAAGAGGTGTGTGCCTGTGCGTTTGTGCAGGAGGTGTGTGTGTGTGTGTGTGTGTGTGTGTGCAGGAGGAGTGTGTGTGTGTGTGATTATGCAGGAGGTAAGTGTGTGTGTGTGTGTGTGTGTGTGATTGTGCAAGAGGTGTGTGCCTGTGCGTTTGTGCAGGAGGTGTGTGTGTGTGTGTGTGATTGTGCAGGAGGCGTGTGTGTGTGTGTGTGTGTGTGTGTGTGTGTGTGTGTGTGTGTGTGTGTGTGTGTGTGTGTGTGTGTGTGTGCAGGAGGTGTGTGTGTGTGTGTGATTATGCAGGAGGTAAGTGTGTGTGTGTGTGTGTGATTGTGCAAGAGGTGTGTGCCTGTGCGTTTGTGCAGGAGGTGTGTGTGTGTGATTGTGCAGGAGGTGTGTGTGTGTGTGTGTGTGTGCGTGCAGGTGTGTGTGCGTGCGTGTGTGCGTGTAGGTGGGGGCAGAAAGCACAACCACAAGGACGACTCCTCCATCTCTCTCCAGACATGTATCTGACACCTGAGAATAATAGATGGAGGTAGCAGTGGTTTTTGGAAGGCGATGTTAAGACTTTTATTTTAGAGGGATATTTTGTTTTTCCTTGGGGGGCTTCTTTTGGCAGGGCTGTTGCTCAGAGGCAATACTCTTTCTTCTCTCTTTCTCTCTTTTCCCCTCTCTTTTCATCTCCATGTTTGTTCCTCTCACTCTCCTCTCTCTCTGTCTTTTACAGACACACAAACACACACTCTCTCTCTGTCTGTTTGATTAACTATTGAGATTCTCATTTCCTATAACAAAGCACACAAGAAACCCCAGCAGCTGAGGAAAGGACAATGGCATTGTCAAGGTGCTTTGAAGAGCAGAGCAGTGTGCCACGCCAGCAGATGAATGTCCTCGTAAAGCGGGGGAGCTGATTTTGATGGAGGACTTTATAGATTTTGAGGTGGACCACCTCCTTCGGGGCATATTTCTTTCATTGTCTGTTCTGCATACTTGAAGACATGAAGAGAGGAGAGGGGAAAGTCGGAAACACTCGAGTCATGTTAACTGGCACCAAACGGAAAGAATTTGAACAGAAACAGGGAGCGACTACTTGGAGATAAGAAACGCTTATTTCCATTTTTAGAGTTGACAATGTGGGCTTTCAAAACCATATCCACAAAATGACCATTCTTCTACATGGAGCTCCCCCATACACCTGATGGGAAGAGGATGATCGATATCCCCTGCAACACTGCTGCTTTGTCTACTGTGGTGGAGGGATTGGACAGTGTCCTTGGGGTGGCCTGGTAAGGCAAAGCACATGCAAACAAACACACACTGTTGCTGACACACACCCACTGATATCACATCATCAAGGGGTAATCGTCCAGGAATGATTGGCCCAACAAACAATGAATCAATTACTATGGCGATGGAGTAAAAAACATGGCCATTGACGTGAGCAAGTAATGGCATGATAATACTTCACAGATGGAACGGTTTGTTAAGGAGTCACTGACCTTGATTCCTCCCATAGTTCCTATCTGCCCTTTCATCTGGGAGGCTTGAGTTGACAGTTTAGTACAGATGTAGGATCTGAATTTGACCAGTTTCTCACGGCAGGAAAAGAATCCTGCAGCAACAGGAAATGTGAAATACTGTGTGGATTATAATGTTATGGACATTTTTGAAGGGGTTGATACATTTTTTGTTAAGGCAAATCAAGTCTGAAATTTCTAAGTGGAAATTACAAACTTTAGAAGCCTTTTTAAACCACAAATAAATGATATGTTTGCATTTCCTGCAGTGCAGGAAATTTCTCGCAACAACAGGGTGATCAAAATAAGCACCTATATCTGTAGATCTTTACACTAGTCTTTGGAGAATTTTTTTTACCTTTCTTTATCTAGGCAAGTCTGTTAAGAACAAATTCTTATTTTCAATGACAGCCTAGGAACAGTGGGGTTAACTGCCTTGTTCATAGGCAGAATGACAGATTTTTACCTTGTCAGCTCAGGGATTCAAACTTGCAACCTTTCGGTTAATAGTCCAATGCTCTAACCACTAGGCTACCCTGCCGCATTTCATTAAGATTGTGTGAGCTTTCCTTTGAACTTACTTACTGGTATTATTATTGCATTACTCTTTAGCCAGAGCATTTATTTACTAATATTGTTGGTACAGAAACATGTATCAACTCAGGTTTCACCTCTGAGGTTATTTTCACGCCATAATCATCAATATTGTCATATCTGTTAAAAAATAAATTAAAAAATAAAAGAAATCACAGTGAATAATGTGACAATCAATGGTGGACACATAGAAGAAGAGAAACCCTCTAGACAAAAAAATGACACCTTCCTAATATTGAGTGCACCCCCCCACCCTTTTGCCCCCAGAACAGCCTCAATTCATCACGGCATGGACTCTATAAGGTGTCGAAAGAGTTCCACAGGGATGCTGGTCCACGTCGACGCCAATGTTGCCCACAGTTGTGTCAATTTGGCTGGATGTCCTTTGGGTGGTGGACTGAGCCTTCCAGACGAGCTACATTCCTTTTATGCTCGTTTCGAGGCTCTCCGTATCCTATGTGAGCAACACCTTTAAGCAGGTCAACATTCACAAATCCGCAGGGCCAGACAGATTACCAGGACGTGTACTCAAAGCATGCACGGACCAACTGGCAAAAGTCATCACTGACATTTTCAACCTCTCCCTAGCTGAGTCTGTAATACCTACATGTTTCAAGCAGACCACCATAGTTCCTGTGCCCAAGAAAGTGAAGGTAACTTGCCTAAATGATTACCGCCCCGTAGCACTCACGTCGGTATCCATGAGTGCTTTGAAAGGCTGTTCGTGGCTCACATCAACAGCATCATGCCAGAAACCCTAGACTCACTTAAATTTGCATACCGCTCCAACAGATCCACAGATGACGCAATCTCAATCACATTCCTCACTGCCTTTCCCCACCTGGACAAAAGGAGCACCAATGTTAGAATGCTGTTCATTGACTACAGCTCAGCGTTCAACACCATAGTATCCACAAAGCTCATCACTATGCTAAGGATCCTGGGACTAAACACCTCCCTCTGCAACTGGATCTTAGACTTCCTGACGGGCCGCCCCCAGCCCAGTTGGAAAGGGTAGGCAACACCACGCTGATCCTCAACACAGGGGCCCCTCAGGGGAGTGTGCTTAGGCCCCTCCTGTGTTCCCTGTTCACCCACGACTGCGTGGCCAAACACGATTCCAACGCCATCATTAAGTTTGCTGACGACACAACAGTGGTAGGTATGATCACCGACAACGATAAGACAGCCTATAGGGAGGAGGTCAGAGACCTGGCAGTGTGGTTCCAGGACAACAACCTCTCCCTCAATGTGAGCAAGACAAAGCAGCTGATCGTGGACTACAGGAAAAGGAGGGCTGAACAGGCCCCCATTAACATTGACGGGGGCTGAAGTGGAGCGCGTTGAGAGTTTCACGTTCCTTGGTGTCCACATCACCAATGAACTATCATGGTCCAAACACACCAAGACAGTTGTGAAGAGGGCACGACAACACCTTTTTCCCCTCAGGAGCCTGAAAATATTTGGCATGGGTCCCCAGATCCTCAAAACTGGTGCACCATCGAGAGCATCCTAAACGGTTACATCACTGCCTGGTATGGCAACTACTCGGCATCTGTACGTAAGGCGCTACAGAAGGTAGAACATACGGCCCAGTACCTCACTGGGGCCAAGCTTCCTGACATCAAGGACTTATATACAAGGCGGTGTCAGATGAAGGGCCAAAGAATTGTCAAAGACTCCAGTCACCCAAGTCATAGACTGTTCTCTCTGCTACTGCACGGCAAGCGGTACCAGAGAGCCAAGTCTAGGACCAAAAGGCTCCTTAACAGCTTCTACCCTCAAGCTATAAATCTGCAGAACAATTAATAAAATGTCCACCCCCCTCTTTGTTTTTACACTACTGCAACTCACTGCTTGTTATCTATGCTTGGTCACTTTACAAAATTACCTCGACTAACCTGTACTCCCGCACATTGACTCTGTACCGGTACACCCTGTATATAGCCTCGTTATTGTTATGTCATTTTCTTGTTACTTTTTGATTTTATTACATTTTTTTACGTTAGTTTATCTAGTAAGTATTTTCTTAACTCTATTTCTTGAAATGCATTGGTTAGTTAAGGGCTTGTAAGTAAGCATTTTACGGTAAGGTCCACACCTGCTGTATTCAGCGCATGTGACAAATACAATTTGATTTGATTGTTGATAAACACGCAAATCTGAGTGAAAAACTCAGATCAAAGGCACTGAAATATTTTATCTTGCCCATTCATCCTATTTGTCATCCTCTGAATGGCACATACACAATCCATGTCTCAGTTGTCTCAAGGCTTAAAAATCATTCTTTAACCTGTCTCCACCCCTTCATCAACACTCATTGAAGTGGATTTAACAAGTGACATCAATAAGCTGTCATAGCTTTCACCTGTATTCACCGGGTCAGTCTATTTCATGGAAAGAGCGAATATCCTAAAGTTTTCGCACACTCAGTGTATATTTGTCTGTTGGGGGTGGGGAGGTGGTAAGGGGAAGTTGGAGGGGTGCGGCTGTGGAAGAACAAACAACTGCTGAAATTCCATTTTCAATTTGATAGCCACAAAAGAACAGAGCAGAAGAGAGAGAGAGAGAGAGCCTTGGAGAAGCAGAGAGTTTAGGCTGGACAGGTGAGCAGGGCTAAGGAGACCTCCCTCTGGGCCTGGCAGCCCCAATTCAGTCTATTGATTTCCTGTCCTCCCCTTCAATATCTGGAATGCGGCGTACCCGATAGATTATGACAGACGGGGCCGCCAGAGACCAGCGATCCTCTCTAATTGAACCTGATGGAGTACAGCTGAGGATCACAGGTTGGGGAAATTCAGTGACATAGCAGGTTTCTCTCCTTCTTTGAAAAACACTCCACGGTCCATTAAACAGGGGGAGCGAGAGAAAAGTTGTTATCCTCTCGCTCTCTCAATCCAATCTTCCTCCCTTCTCTCCTTTCCTCCTTTCCTCTCCTCAGACAAGGGAAAGCTAGGCTCTCACCGCAACCTTGAGCACAACGGAGTCAGACTTGGTGCTTTACAATAACAACCTTCTGTCAAAAGTGCAAAGGGAAAAAAAAACAAGGCAGAAGAAAAGCTCAGTGCTCTATTTTGATGAAAGGAACAAGCACAGCTTGTTGTAAATAGGCTTTCTGAAGCCCGAGGCAGCTTTTCTCCCTGGGGGACGTGCTTTCTGCATCTCTCCCGGGGTTGCTGTCGCTGAAAGGTTCTCTCTGGAAAGAAAGAAGAAAAAAAAAACTACAACTGGAAGAGGCACAAACAAGAACTAGCTTCAGCTGTTTCAACAGGAGGAGGAAATCATCGTTCAGTGGGACACGCTCGCCTGGAATTGTCATCCATTCAGATTGGAGAACAAAATGCGGTGTTACATGGCAGACCGAGTGGGGAGCTATTTGTTAGCTGTGCACGTTAAGTTGACACTAAGTCCAGGTGCACACAGGAGTGTTAGTTAGCCAGGGGTGTTAAAGGTGTTCAGAGACGCAGAGGAAAGCGGTTGTGCCATGTCTGTCCGTTTGTCTGTCTGTCTGTCTGGGAGCTCTGTTCATCTGTATGTGTTTGTGCCTGTGTATTTTGTCTCTGTCTGGCAGGGAGCTCTGTCTGTCTCCTGATCCCAGATAACCCAGATGTGTGCATATTCAAATGAGACCAGCTCCAGGCATCCTCTTGCAAATCAGGTGCCATTCATGTGGTGCATTGTTACACAAATGAGAAACGTCCGTTTAGGGGCTGAGGAGAGGGGCGGACTGCGGACCCACGCAGCCCTGGGCTTCCTTTGATGTGGTGGCCACCTCCCCACAAAGACAGGGTCCACTGAACCATGTGTCTCACCTCCATCCTGGGGAGAAAAAGAGTGAGAGGAAAAAAAGTGTTTCCAGTCGAGAGAGAGTCGTTTTTCTCTTTTTCTTTTAATACATCTCCTCTAACCTCTGTCTTCAGTTACCTTTCTTCCCAGTGCCTATAAGCCCCTCTGATCCTTTCCAATAATAATGGCATTGCCAGCCAATCTTTCTGAAAATGGGTTCAGCGCATACCTAATCCCATTTAATTACTTAGACACAGAGGGCTCAGGACACACTGCTCAGGCGGTGCACCCCCCCTTGGTAAGCATGGCCCGTGTTTGCAGCCCCCATCCACCTCACCTCATGAATTATGGATCACTGGCTGGCTGTGAGGCATAAGGGCCATCATCCCACCTGCTCTGTCATAAGGCTCAGGGAGAGCCTGCGCTTTGTGTAAATATGGTGCCTGTCTGTGGTCGGGGTGCCCTATTGTGCCTGGTATTAAAAGCTTGCCACTCTCTGCCTTCCATCTCTTTACTTCTGCCGCTGCAGTGGCTCCAAGCAGGGGGGTATGGGTAATCACATAGGCCTTCCAGCTCCCTGCCCAAGTTCAGCTGTGCCCAGCTCATGCTGACTGGCATTATGGCTGACAGTCATCCTACCTGTGCGACGGGGAGAAATGAAAGGGAGATTGAAGCTGAAGGCAGTGGAAACAGGCTGAATCAGCCCAGATCAATGGGGATTCGTCAGCACAATTTTTGTTTTTTTTCTCTCTCAGTACGAAAACATCAAAACTTTTCAACGTGGCCAGATGACAAAGTCCCTCTGGCTTCTTTCTGGGAGCCAATGACGTAACGTTGAGACTACGTTCCCCAGGATGAAACACAGACAGGGATGTATTGGCTGTTTCCCCCCCAAAAAACAGGCTTTTTGACTGCTTTAATGTAGATTCCTGGCATGCATGCCATGGCTCTCATGCTATCTCCTTTGTTGCTACTGTTGCTTCCCTCTGGCAGCCAGAGTAGCAGCAGACTGGATAAATCATGCTGTCTATTCTTTTATGAGCTCAGCTGAGTGGATCAGAACTCTCCTACGCAGCTGCTATCAGATGATCTCACCGCAGAAGAACCTTTAGGAGCTTTACAGCGTGTGGATCCCATACCACGGGAGGTCCGTCCGGTGAAGAAGAGGATGGTCCTCATTTATTTGAAGAGAACTTAAAAAGAATGAAACATGACAAAAATCCTCCTACTAATATGTTTTCTAGGGTTATGCTGCATCTGTATTATAAGCTGTTTAGCTAGCCCATTTTGGGAATAGGCAACATGCTCTAAAGCAGTGTTTTTCCCGACTCCGGTCCTTGAGTACTCCCGACAGCACACAAACCTGATTCAACTTGTCAAGTGTTTTATGATTAGTTGACAAGTAGTACTGTTGAGGGTACTCGAGCACCGTTGGGAAACACTGCTCTGAAGGAACCCAAGAGAGGGCATTTATTATTGTAATTTGTATCCAGTCTGCTCCTAAATGAGACATATGGCAATTATATGTCTGTGTCTACGTCGTCGCACACACACACCCCAAGAAAACAAAATAAAAGATGCTGACTGTATCCCTGTTTTCAAGTTGTCTGCTCTGAGATCTTCTGTTGTCTGTCAGAGCCCTGAGCACTTTTCCTTGAGCCCAATACAGATGGGGGCTCGGGCTCGTCTCGTTGCCCTTAGCAGCAGACAGACGTCTCATCTTTATCTCTCCAGATTTTGTCCTAATCTGTTTCTCCCCCCTCGGCCGCTCTTCATAAATCTGTCATAAATCATCTCTGGACTCTGGCCCCGGTCGCACAAATACTTTTATAAAGAAACAGGAAAAAGGCACAGACTAAACTGTCACATATCCAGACTAAATTGCATTTGCAAAATAAAAAGGTGTTTGGTGTTCTCTCTTTTTTTTATCTCTCTCCTCCCGTCACAATATATTTCAATAGGTTTCAAAATGTAATCGTTTATCTATAGCCATATTGCTTTTGTCTACAAAGTACTAGGAAGACACAATAAGAGAACAATAGTTCTGAGCCGAGAACAAGTCCTTGGCTTTTACCTCTGACCCTGCAGAGCCACACTCTGGCAGAACCACACTCTGGCAGAACCACACTCTGGCAGAGTGGAATGGAATAAATTATTGATAATTAGGTCACAGGACCTTAATTAATGTTAGTCACAGGACATGCTTAGGAATAATAATAAATTATTCCACCATATACACTGAGTATACAAAACATTAGGAACACCTTCCTACTATTGAGTTGCCCTCAGAACAGCCTCTATTCGTCGGGGCATGGACTCTATAAGGTGTCGAAAGCATTCCACAGTGATGCTGGCCCATGTTGACTCCAATGCTTCCCACAGTTGTGTCAAATTGACTGTCTGTTCTTTGGGTAGTGGACCATTCTTGATACACATGGGAAGCTGTTGAGTGTGAAAAACCCAGCAGCATTGCAATTCTTGACACAAACCGGTGCGCCTGGCACCTACTACCATACCCTGTTCAAAGGCACTTACATTTTTTGTTTTTTGCCATTCAGGTGGTGAATGGGCACATACATAATCCATGTCTCAATTGTTTCAAGGCTTTAAAATCATTCATTAACCTGTCTCCTCCCCTTCATCTACACTGATTGAAGTGGATTTAACAAGTGAGATCAATAAGGGATCATAGCTTTCACCTGTATTCACCTGGTCAGTCTGTTATGGAAGGATCAGGTTTTCCTAATGTTTTGTATACTCCGTGTGTATATATATATATATATATATATATATATATATATATATATACATACACACACACACACGTATATCAAGTTGTAATCCTACCACAGACCATGGCCATCAAAACTATTCTGATGGCAACCAGGATCTGCTGTACTTAATAAAATGATCTTAGCAATGAAGGATCTTCGCCTAATGGCTGATTTCATGCCGCCCACAGCAATAGCCTTTACAACTAGAAAACAAATCACGTTCATCACCTAACTGATGGTTATGGACATGACGCAAAACCCACGTCTAATGGATATAGGCTGCAACAGCTGAAACGTCTCTCTTTCCTCAAGTACTCTTCATTTTGACGAGTATCATCTAAAACGACGTTGTCATGGCAACGGCATACTCATTACATTTAATCCACTAATTGCTAACTACCGCCACAATTGGTTGTAATTGCGTTGCACGGTTAACCCTTCGATTGGTATGCAGAGCAGGCCTGCTCCTCCCGTCATCGGACAAAGGGCACAAATAAAACAGAGCACTTTTTTTTCTTCTTTTTAAATCACCCTCCCAAACACTCACCTGCACACGCACGCACACACTCACACAAACCCATCCCCTTTCAATTTTTTTTATTATTTTCCTTTCCCTGAAGCATCCAGCACTTTATTAACCAGTGGCGGTTGCCATAGCAATTAATCACTGCCTTCTCTGTCAGCAGTTTTTAGTCAAATGAGCCCTGATGTTTGTTTGTTAATGGAGCAGTAAACAATGTTGCTGGAGGTCTTTCATTACCTCAGCAGCTCCCTCCACTCTGCTCCTCCAGCACCTGGACCATTCAACCATAGACGACAAGTGGTGACATCAAAGGAAACAAATCTCCTCAATTTAATTATACCACCAATGCTGTTCCCCTTAAAAACACATCGGTCTTTCCTAGCTGTAATAACCTGCCTGAGTGTCATACAAAAGCAGTGCTATTGGGACGCCAACATGTATGGGATTGGTCACTTTAGAGTGGCGAGGTGCGGTTAGCACCAACACCCAACTATACAATCATGGACACATTGTTGTGTGGTCACACCAAATGTACAGTGACTGTGAAAGCTAACGTCGGGTGTGAACGAGTACTTTGGAGGAGGCGTGTGTGTGCACGTACGCACAGAACAAACCAAGCCCCTTTGAAGAGTGCACAGCTCAAAGGGCTGGAGAGGCAATCCGAGAACTTCACAGGGGAAATTGCCTTGAACCTCAAGGTGTATGAAAGTGCAATTTGTGTCCCATCTGTTCTGCTTCCCTTCCATTAGGTGAGAGAGTGCATTAGGCCAGAGAGGAGAAAATGCCCACGTTAGGGTCCTCTGGGTACACAGAAGCACTCCAACGTTTAATTTGACATAGGTTAGAATCTTTATATATAATTTGGAGCTTTATAGGTTGTTTTTTCAATTCCGTTTGAAATTTAAGATAAAAGTACAGTACATTTTTAGGTTGCGGAAATGTTTCAAGAGGTAAACTTTGTTCCTGTGCGAGGGGGCGTGTCTAAAAGAGGAAGTAATGGAGTTGTGGTAAAACTGGTTTCTTTACTCAATTGACCACCTAAGGGGAGACGTGGGGAGGGATTAAAACGGGATACAGACCCAAGGCCTCTATTGTCAAGAGTCCTTCTGTAACATAAAAAAAAAAATATTAAAAAAAATTGGTCCCTTTTACAGGACAGTGCACAGTGGCTGCATTGGCTTCCTTGACTTTGTGTCCTTTCTTCAGATGGATTTGCATGACAGAAGCCAGGAGGGAAGTGTGTTGCCCAGGCAACAGATTGCCTCCATTTGCAGTTGGAGCAGAGGTGTTACTAGAGAAGCTGAAGCCCATGGCATGGGGAAGGAGACAGGCCCCAGGGGCCACATTTGTCAGAACCCAGAGAATAGAGGACAAGTGTATGACACTGACAAAAGGATGTTGGTCCTTTGGTGACATTTCAAATGAAATTGGGTCCACATCTCTATGGGAACTGCATTTAATAGACAGTTTGTATTTTGGTACAATGTTCCACTTAGAGATAACCAGACCAACAGGCCTACTCAGGTTGAGTTTATTTAAAAGTATCTTCTGTCACTCTGAAAATACATCAAAATGGAGAATCATGTTGCCCCTTGGATGCACTCAGAAATATTTCAATCCTGTGACAATCCAATCCAATCCCGTTGGCTACAGTGAGCCGCAACCAAAGGTTTCCATACAATGTGATATATTCACCTTCATGCAGTAAATCACCATGTCCAAGTGAATAAAAAAATATATATCCTTGAGTCAAGGCTATTTGCATATTCTCTTGCACCATTATGGCATCGCAACAGAAACGTAACTAACCTCTTTCTGTGTTCTGTAAGGTGAGTCACGCTTTTCCCAAGAACCCAATTAAGAGGAGGTATGGAGCGGGCGCAGACCCCACGACCCCTGCACCGGGGGTATTAGTGAATCATAATAGCGCCTTTCATGGAAACGCTCGTCTTGACAAATTGATTTCCAGGTGTGAAACACTGAGATTCCCCAGGAGGTTGCAACACCTCAATCCATATGTGACGCTGTGAGAGGGCCGGCAGATGCCCTTCACATAAAAAAAGGTTTTACTAAAATAACTGGAACAGTTTCTTCTAAATTTTGAGATTTATTTCCAATAAATATACAAATACAAAAACAGGCTTCAAAATAGCAAAGAGTTAAAATGGTAAAAACAAAGACTAAAAGATTAAGACCAAGAATAAAATAATCATCTTCACTGGTCTATCCTTGCTTACCTCTCTCCCCCACTGGTACTCGACGACAAACATTTAAACAGGTGTAGCTCATTATCTAATTTAGTGGGAGGGGCCTACAATTACCTCTTCAGCCAATACCAATTCAGATGCAAACACTCAGTTACTAGACACTACTGTAAAAATCACAAACTATCAGGCCTCCCGAGTGACGCAAAGGTCTAAGGCACTGCATCACAGTTCTAGAGGTGTCACTACAGACCCGAGTTCGATCCCAGGCTGGCACACAATTGGCCCAGCATCGTCCGGGTTACGGGAGGGCTGGGCCGGCCGGGATGTCCTTGTCCCATCATGCTCTAGCGACTCCTGGTGGCGGGCCGGGTGCATGCATGCTGATTTTGATCGGCAGTTGTACGGTGTTTCCTCCAACACATTTGTGCGGCTGGCTTCAGGGTTAAGTGAGCTGTGGCTTGGCAAGGTCGTGTTTCGGAGGACACACGGCACTCAACCTTTGCCTCTCCCGAGTCCGTACGGGAGTTGCAGCGATGGGACAAGACTGTAACTACCAATTGGGGCGAAAAAAAGGGTAAAAAGTATAAAGAAAATCTTCTTTTTTTTAAAGAACCAAAATATATTTTTAGAGGGTGTCGGTGCTTGATGCTGCTGCAAACCATCACAAGTATATCTTTGTTGATGAACCAGGCTTCAACCTGGCCAAAACTCAGCGCTGTGGGCGGAACCTCATCGGCCAACGGGCGACCATCCAAGTGCTTGGACAGCGTGGGGGAAACATCTCCATGTGCGCAGCTATCTCTGAAGATGGTGTGGTAGGAAGTAGGCCATTACTTGGATCCTACAACGCTCCACACCTCATTGAGCTTCTCAATGAAATTGAGCAGGCCCGTCAAGGTGAAGGGGTAACCTGTGTCGTTATGTAGGACTATGTCAGGTTCCCCATGCAGAGGTGGTTCAAATCAAATGCTTACTTACAAGCCCTTAACCAACAATGCAGTTTTAAGAAAATACCTAGAAAAAAAAGTCAGCGATAAGAATAACAAATAATTAAAGAGCAGCAGTAAATAACAATAGCGGGGCTATATACAGGGGGTACCGGTACAGAGTCAATGTCAATGTGAGGGGGCACCGGTGTGAGGTAATATGTATATGTACATGTCGGTAGAGTAAGTGACTATGCATAGTTAATAACAGAGAGTAGCAGGCATGGTTTCAGGCCCATCCACAATTTGTGACCTAATACCTGCCCCATAGTCTCCTTTCCTCAACCCTATTGAGGATATTCTTTTCATCATAGAGTAGGAAGGTGTACGATCGCCATCCCCACGAGCTTGCCACACACGTATCTTGCATTGTTTGCTATTGGATTAACTAGTTGAAATGACTAAATTGAAAAGATATCATGTTGTGTTTTGGTGATTAATTTAAACCTATCTTCTCATTACATTTCACAATAAATGTCAATTTTTTTATCAATGGTTGTGTGGTGAGTGATGTTTATAATCCAAATAAATGCACATTGACAGGTTTTGAATGAAAGACTGGCCGCGTTACAAGTGTGACCATTTTGGAGTTTTGTACTAAGAGTTGTGAAAATAGTCCCAAAGCGATTAAAAAGAAAACTGTAAATATGGGGCAGTGTTCAAATGTTCAAGTGAGGATTTGTTCTCGTCACAGGCACTAATGGCGAGGAAGAGAAATGGATGTGAAATAGAAATGGGGGGGGGGGGGGGGGGTTTGTGGATGATTAGCACCATGGTCTACACAGAGGATAATGCATATACCGTCCCTCTCCTGCCAGCTGTGAAACAAGTGGCGTCGAAATTGAATAATACAGTCTGCGAGAGAAAGAAGTGGGATTTGCACACAAAGACTGACTGACAGATGGAGAGAGAAAGCGAGAGAGAGAGAGAGGAGGCAGCCAACCTTTAACAGAGCCAGGGGAAGAAAAAAAGACAGTCAAATGGCAAGATAGATTAATAGATTGGCAGGGTCTCGCAGAAGACAGGATAATAATTCACCAGGAAAAGAGTGATATTTTGGGGTCAGAGACAAAAGACAAGATGGCACTGACAGACACGGTCGCCCTGTTTCTAGCTCCTAGCCATCTTTGCAGTATATATATTTTTTCTGACAATATTTTATTCAGAATGCTTTTAGTATTATTACCTACAGCCGAAAATAACTTTTGGACATTCGATCGGCAGTCACTCACCAAAACTTAGACCAGAAATATGACTTACCTGACCTGAATTCTTTGTTTGGACTCCCTGAGGCTGCCCCATTCATCCTGGGTGCTACACCAAAACGTAGACGTAGAAGAGGGGTCCTAGTCAGGCTCAGGTGGCGAGCAAACCATCCACCGCTTCCGAGTATATAACGTTCAGTCCCTGGACAGCAAAGTAGACGAGCTCAGGGTGAGGATCTCCTTTCAGAGAGACAAGGGACTGTAACATATTCTGTTTTCGGATACATGGCTCTCTCCGGAAATATTGTCCCCATTCATACTGCCAGCGGGGTTCTCAGTTCATCATGAGCACAGGAAAAAAGAACAGAGGTGGAAGGGTGTGTCTCTTGATTAACAACTCATGGTGCTATTGTGGTAACGTACAGGAACTCCAGTCCTTTTGTTCTCTCGATTTGGAATACTACACCATCAAATTACCTCCCGTGTTAATTTGATTTGGTCATTTTCACTGCAGTGTATATTTCCCCCAAGCCAACACCCCGACAGTTCTCAAGGAACTACACTAGACTTTGTGAAAACTGGAAACCGCATATTCTGAGGCCACATTAATTGTATCTGGTGATTTTAATAAAGGAAAACTGAGTAAAACACCCCCGAAATTCTGTCAACACTTCTCCTGTGTTATGTGGCGAGAACGCGCTTGACCATTGTTACTTTCCCTTCCAGGACGGCTACAAGTCCACCCTTCAGCAAATCAGACCACGCCTCCATCCTACTCCCCCCCCCCCGCTATAGGCAGAAATGTAAACAGAAAGCACCCGTTGTAAGGTCTGTTCAACGTTGGTCTGACCAATCGGAATCTATTCTTCAAGACTGTTTTGATCACCTGCACTGGGAAATGTTCTGGGTTGCCTCTGAGAATACACTGACTCTGTGACTGGGTTCATCGGGAAGTGCATAGAGGATGTTGTTCCTACTGTGATGATTAGAACTTATCCAAACCAAAAAGCGTGGATAGATGGCAGCATTTGCACAAAACTGAAAGCGCAAACCACCACACTTAACCACGGCAAGGTGACTAGCAATATGGATGTGTACACACAGACCAGCTATGAACTCCGTAAGGCAATCAAAGAGGCAAAATGACAGTACAGGGACAAAGTGGAGTCGCAATTCAATGGCTCAGACACGAGACGCATGTGGCAAAGACTCCAGACAATCACAGATTATACAGGGATAGCCAGCCACGTGGTGGACACTGATGCCTCGTTCACAAACAAGCTAAACATCATCACCTGCTTTGAGGATGACAGCACAGACGTGGTCCCCCACCGCTCACGACAACCGTGTGCTTCCAATCACGGTGGCAGACATGAGTAAGACATTAAAGCGTGTTAAACCTCACAAGACTGCCGGCCCAAACGGTATTCCAAGCCGCATCCTTAGAGCATGTGCAGACCAGCTGGCCGGAGGGTGTATGGACATATTCAATCCCTCCCTATGCCAGTCTGCTGTCCCCACTTGCGTCAAGATGTCCACAATTGTTCATGTACACAAGAAAGGTAAATTAACTAAATGACTATGATGCTTTAACTTCTGTCATCATAAAGTGCTCTGAGAGGGTAGTTAAGGATCATATCACCTCCCATTACCGAACACCGTAGACCCACTACAATTTGCAAGACCAACAGATCCACAGATGACGCAATCTCCAATGCACTGAATACTGCCCTATCCCACCTGGACATCCATCTGAGTTTGAATCCCTCCCTGTGAAACTGGGTCCTAAACTTCCTGACGGGCCGACTGCTGGTGGTGAAGGCCGACAACAACACCTCCGCCATGCTGATCCTCAGCACAGGGGCCCCACAGGGGTGCGTGTTCAGCCCCCTCCTGTACTCCCTGTTCACCCATAACTGAGTGGCCAATCACGTCTCAGACTCAAACATCAAGTTTGCTGACGACACAACCGTGGTAAATCTGATTACCAAAAACAATAAAACAGCCTACAGGGAGAAGGTGAGAGCCCTGGCGGAGTGGTGCCAGGAAAATAACCTTTCCCTCAACAAAATAAAGGAGCAAACCGTGGACCATAGGACATAGCAGAGAGAGCACGTCATCATCCACATCGACAGGACTGCAGTGGAGAGGGTCCAATGCTTCAAGTTCCTCTGCAGGAATTCGGCTTGGCCCCTAAGACCCTCACACATTTCTACAGATGCACCATTGAGAGCATTCTCTCAGGCTGTATCACCGCCTGGTATGGAAACTGCACTGCCCAAAACTCCAGGGCTCTCCAGAGGGTGTTGCGTCAGACTGTTAAACAGTCATCACTAGCCGGCCTCCACACAGTACCCTGCCCTGAACCGGCTAACACCTGTTTCTCTACTCCGCACCTTAGTGACTGCTAACCTATGTACATAGAGTCATTGAACACTGGTCACTTTAAAAATGTTTACATACTGTTTTACTCACTTTATACGTACATACTATTTTAGTCATTGCTCATCCTATATAGCTACTGCTGTACACACCTTTTCATATACTGTCCATACTGTCTATCAGTGGCGGTTGGTGCCGTTTAATGTATTCAAAAATTTTTTTTCATGAGCATGGCCTTATTTCTATTACAATATATTGGATGACTGTCATTCATATTCCATTCACCCAGTTCAATGTAACAGCAATAGGTTTAGGCTACTACATGACACAGAAATGTTTCAACTGAATCAGCGGAATGAATACACCTCTGATCATGCGTAAATACAGTTCACTTTCATAGCAGCCATGTTGTACTCCTTCTTGCATCTATGCGCTCTCCTCCTCTCACCTTTTCCCTTTGCTTGTGGACTTCAATGCACAACACATCAGCTGTATGTGACCAGGCAAAAAAAACTTTCCAAGCCAAACCTTATCATAACCACTACACACAGGCTACATCGTTGTCACTATATTAGCTAAAGTAACATCACAGTCAACATAGCTAATAGAACTAACGCGATAATAAACCCACTACAATCATGCAGTAACATTACAGTGTACAGTCAGTAAGCAGTTTAGCATGTACACCGGCTGGCCCCGCTGGCAAAAATGACATCCGTTAAACCAAAAGCTTACCTTGACTTGGAAGAGTTCCAGTGTTGTGTTGGATAGTCATAGCCAGCTAGCTAACATAGCATCCCTCTGTTTGAGCAGGGTGTTCGAGTAGGCTAAACTACTTGGCTGCATTTGCTAGCTAAGTAGGTCGAACTCTCTTTTGCTTCTACTTCATATTGGAAGAAATGGATTTGTTCAAAACTGTTCAACTACTGTCTTTCTCTCTCTCTCATCTACTCACCATATTTTATGCACTGCAGTGCTAGCTAGCTGTAGTTTATGCTTTCAGTACTAGATTAATTCTCTGATCCTTTGATTGGGTGGACAACATGTCAGTTCATGCTGAAAGAGCTCTGATAGGTTGGAGGGTGTCCTCCGGAAGTTGTCATAATTAATGTGTAAGTCTACCGCAGGGAGTGAGAACCATGAAACTCCTAGTTTTTTATTGAAGTCAATGTACCCAGAGGAGGATGGAAGCTAGCAGTCCTCCGGCTACACCATGGTGCTACCCTACAGAGTGCTATTGAGGCTACTGTAGACCTTCATTGCAAAACAGTGTGTTTTAATCAATTATTTGGTGACATGAATATATTTAGTATAGTTTTATATTAAAAAAGGATAACTTTTTTTATGTTTTACAATTTTATTTTCATGAAATTCACTGTGGAGGATGGTCTCCCCTTCCTCCTCTGAGGAGCCTCCACTGCTGTCTATATACACCATTCACATACAGTACCAGTCAAAAGTTTGGACACACCTACTCATTCAAGGGGTTTTCTTTATTTTTACTATTTTCTACATTGCAGAATAATAGTGAAAACATCAAAACAATGAAATAACACATATGGGATCATTGTCCTGTTGAAAAACAAATGAAAGTCCCGCTAAGCGCAAACCAGATGGGATGGCGTATCGCTGCAGAATGCTGTGATAGCCATGCTGGTTAAGTGTGCCTTGAATTCTAAATAAATCACTGACAGTGTCACCAGCAAAGGACCCCCACACCTCCTCCTCCATGCTTCATGGTGGGAACCACACATGCGGAGATCATCCGTTCACCTACTCTGCGTCTCACAAAGACACGCCGGTTGGAACCAAAAATCGCAAATTTGGACTCATCAGACCAAAGGATAGATTTCCACTGGTCTAATGTCCATTGCTCGTGTTTTTTGGCCCAAGCAAGTCTCTTATTATTATTGGTGTCCTTTAGTAGTGGTTTCTTTGCAGAAACTCGACCATGAAGGCCTGATTCACGCAGTCTCCTCTGAACAGTTGATGTTGAGATGTGTCTGTTACTTGAACTCTGTGAAGCATTTATTTGGGCTGCAATTTCTGAGGCTGGTAACACTAATGACCTTATCCTCTGCAGCAGAGGTAACTCTGGGTCTTCCTTTCCTGTGGTGGTCCTCATGAGAGCCAGTTTCATCATGGCGCTTGATGGTTTTTGCGACTGCACTTGAAGAAACTTTCAAAGTTCTTATAGTAATGACTGACTGTTATTTTGCTTTGTTTATTTGAGCTGTTCTTGCCATAATATAGATTTGGTCTTTTACCAAATAGGGCTATCTTCTGTATACCACCCCTACCTTGTCACGACACAACTGATTGGCTCAAACTCATTAAGAAATAAAGAAATTCCACAAATGAACTTTTAACAAGGCCCACCTGTTAATTGAAATGCATCCCAGGTGACTAACTCATGACGCTGGTTGAGAGAATGCCAAGAGTGTGCAAAGCTGTCATCAAGGCAAAGGGTGGCTACTTTGAAGAATCTCAAATATAAAATATATTTTGATTTGTTTAACACTTTTTTGGTTACTACATGATTGCATGTGTGTTATTTCATATTTTTGATATCTTCACTAATATTCTACAATGTAGAAAATAGTTTTAAAAAATAAAGGAAAACCCTTGAATGAGTAGGTGTGTATATATATATATTTATATTCCAGACTCTGACATTTCTCATTCTGATAATGCTCATTCTGACGTGTCTGACCCCAAAAAATTACAACTGTTTACGCAACCAAAAAACTTTGATTTTAGTTAAGCGGGAAGAAAAATGCTTAAGATGTAAGGATGTATACTGAATATACAGTGCTGAGAAAAATAGATAAAAGAATGGCAGAAAATGTCGAAGGTTTAAAAAGATTGGAAAGAAGAGCAGGAAAATAAAGGGAGAGAGGGGCAATTAAGGTAAAGATGGTGAGCATGTGGGTATTACACAGAGCAATATAGTTCCAGTTTTAGGGAGAAAGAAAAGCGAGGGAAACACCCCTCATTCTTTTCAGAGAGAAAAGAGGCCACTTAACTTCTGAACTCCAGGGTCGTGTTCATTAGGCACCAAAACGGAAGACTACAGTCCTGTTCATTAGGCACCAAACGGAAGAATACAGTCGTGTTCATTAGGCACCAAACAGAAGACTACAGTCGTGTTCATTAGGCACCAAACGGAAGAAAACAGACTGAAACAGGGAAGGACTACCTGAACTTTCATTTTCCATTTCAAAATGTTTTTAAATATTCATACGGTGTGTCCTAATTAGCATGACCAAGCTCACCACGTAACAGAGGTTTACAGCTGTTTCTAGACAGTGGGATATGATGGAATGAAAATGAGCACCTGGCTCTCCGTTATCCAAAAAGCTTAATTTTGTCTCTTTTTTTAGAGCAACATCCGCTGAATAGCACACAGTCACTCTGGGAGTCAATTATATCCTGGGAAATGGGAAATGGACTATTTAATTGTACAAACCTCCATCCTGTAACCCTTTCTAATTGCATGTTGCTTGTTTGAACTGGGTTCCCCCTTGTGTAGTGATTGCATGTTTCTTTTCTGCTCTGGCTCTTCCACTCTCCACCCCCAGGACCCTGATTTTAGCCCCCTCTCTCTGTCCTCATTCATACTTTGTGTACTTCATTTCCCGAAGTTCCACAGTGCTTTTGCCCAGCTGCCAGAGCTGTTCACTGTGCACCAAATGGAAGAAAAACAACTAAAACAGGGATGGTGTCACACCCTGACCTGTTTCACCTGTCTTTGTGCTTGTCTCCACCCCCACTCCAGGTGTCGCCATCTTCCCCATTATCCCCTGTGATTTTATACCTGTGTTCTCTGTTTGTCTGTTGCCAGTTCGTCTTGTTTTGTCAAGTCAACCAGCGTGTTTTTCTGTGCTCCTGGTTTTTCCAAATCTCTTTTTTTCTAGTCCTCTTCTAGTTCTGACCTATGCATGCCCTGACCTCGAGTCTGCCTGCCTGACCATTCTGCCCTGACTTCGAGTCTGCCTGTCGCTCTGTACCTCCTGGACTCTGACCTGGTTTATGATCTTTTGCCTGCCCCTTGTTTATAATAAATATCAGAGACTCTAACCATCTGACTCCCGTGTCTGCATCTTGGTCTCGCCCTGTGTTGTTATAGAGGGACTACCTGGGACTTGTCCAATTACAAATGTTCATTTTCTCATTGCCAAATGAGAAAAAGCTGTCTGTTGTGCACCTTAATGAACACAATGATGTAAAAAAATATATTCAAATCTCTTTTTGCTTGTCACATGCTTCATAGACAACAGATGTAGACTAACAATGAAAGGCTTACTTGCAGGTCCTTTTCCAACAATGCAGAGTTAAAGATAAAAAAAAAAGTAAAATAAAAAAATATATAAATAGTGACATGACGAATAAATACACAGTGAAGGACGAGTAAAAGTAACATGGCTATATACAGGGAGTTTGTGAGCATTCATTTGTGAGCCTTCCGTAGATGTAGCACTGAGCATCAGCTAGGAACCACAGATGTCATCCTAGTCAGAGTCTTCTGGCTTCATTCGGCATCATGGAAAAAGGCTAAAGAATCGATTTACTGTAACAGTGACATTAGGGGCATCATTTCAGAGATTGGAATGAGCATGCAACAATGTCTCCATCATCATCATCATCATACAATGCTCCCTACTGAAAATGTTTGACACCCAGTGATGATGCTTTAGGAGGACAATTCCTGCAAACGATGTCGTCCAACCGAAAGGATAACACACTACTCGGCAATATATTTAGAAGTATGGCAGGGAGTCTAACCCTCATAGTCAGTCATTCCACCCTGAACTTGGACCATTTGTGAGGAAGGAGACTGAGGAGAAAGTATTAATTGGACTTTCATGGAGAAGGGTGTGTTGTGTTCTAGAGAGAGAGAGAGGTTGTCTCGAATGTGATTAGCTGTCTGGTTGAAATTAAACACAGGCCAATCATGAAACCAGGGACAAAGTAGCCCATTGTCCTCCACATCCCCTGCAGATCTCTCCCTCGCTCGCTCCTCTGTTTCTCTGTCTTTCACTGACAGCTTTTGTTCCGCCTATCATCTCCAGACCCTGTCCTTTTTTTAGAGACAGACAAACAGAAGAGAGGGGGGGGGCAGTGGGTGAAAAGAGGGAGCACTCAAATCCCAATGGCTCTGGGGGGCTGTCAGAACTGATAGTACTCTATCACTTGCGAACGGAGGTGCAAAATTAGGTAGAGCCGAGCATTGTGCGAAGCAAAGGATGATGGTCCTTCTGTCCACTGGAGCCTGACTGACAGAGATGGAGGGGAGACAGAAGGAAGGAGGGTGTCTCCAGCCGAATCTCCAGGTGTAACTACAAAAACTCCTCCATAAATCACCAATGTAGTTCGAAACACTAACAATAATTTATTATATTCATATTACATTTACTTTAGGCTTCTATGTTCTAGCATATCCTACCATTAGTGTGTTATTTGGGGAAGACAGCAAGAGTAACAGCAGTAATTGGTGACAATGTTTTGCCAGGCTTCTGTATGAGTATGCTGGTTGTGATGGACAGCCCTCTTACCTGTCACATCCACCAGTGGCATCGAGGTATCGGGGAACAATGGCCTTGTCTAAGAGGAGAGGGTTAGAGATGCTACCGCGGCTTTCACAAAGAACAAAGTTTGTTGTGCTGGTGGCAAGACCGTCCAAAACAGCTGTTGTCCCTTTCGACCCTAAGACAGTTCAGAATTCTATGTGTAAAATACCCAGGACAGGTCCACTCCACTCCACTCCAACCCAACCTCTAAACATTTGAGATGATGACATAGCTTCCTGAATTGTTTCATAAAGTAGTTTACCTAGCGCATGTACAGAGTTTGCACATTATGTCTCTTCAGTTTATGTGTTCAACAATCTGACTCTTGTACAGACAGAGCGCTATAGGGGAAAGGTTGTGTTTGATCATCTACATGTCAAATGTAAATGTAAATATACTGTACATAACCATATCACATACAACTGATGCATCCCTTTGCGTTGTATTCATGTGTAAAACATGAATACAGTATTTAGTACTGAATATGACATCCATATGGTTATGCCGTGACAACGATGAAAGCCCAGCTCCTGTTTTACAAGTGTAGAAAGGCCGTATGACCTTTCACACCTCAGGCGAGAGGAGTCACACTCTGTCTGACCTTCCCACTCCTCTTTGGTGTGCTGCTGGTTACAAGTCAAGTCACAGGAAAATCATTTTGGATACCAGACAAATACATGTCAACTTTGTGTCCTGAATATTACATCTCAAATAAAGTAATTCACACAATGCATACAGCTACGTATGTATTCCTTTATATGCATGGGAATGAGTTGAAAGACAGAGAGCTGGAATGCTCTGGAACAATTTGACCCACTTTGTCAGTCAAAAACTTCATGAACAATTATGCATGACATTTGAAGTTGAATATCTTACAAAATGTCATTCTATTTCAGAATCTGTTGATGGTTGACCCTTGAAACTTTACATATTTTGTGATCTAATTCTACAGTAAGCCAAATCTATAAAAAATATGCACTGAGTGTACAAAACACCTTCCTAATATTGAGTTGCCCCTTGCCTTTTGCCCTCAGAATATCCTCAATTCGTTCCGCAAGGATGCTGGCCCATATTGACTCCAATTTTTTTTTATTACCTTTATTTAACTAGGCAAGTCAGTTAAGAACAAATTCTTATTTTCAATGACGGCCTAGGAACAGTGGGTTGCCTTGTTCAGGGGCTGAACGACAGATTTTTACCTTGTCAGCTTGGGGATCTTCGATCTTGCAACCTTTCCGTTACTAGTCCAACGCTCTAACCACTAGGCTACCTGCCGCCCCCCACGCCCCAATGCTTCCCACAGTTGTGTCAAGTTGGCTGGATGTCCTTTGGGTTGTGGACCATTCTTGATACACACGGTAAATTGTTGAGGGTGAAAATCAAATCCAAATCAAATCTAATTTTATTGGTCACATACACGTGTTTAGCAGATGTTATTGCGGGTGTAGCGAAATGCTTGCGTTTCTAGCTCCAACATTGCAGTAATATCTAACAATTCACAACAATGCACACAATACACACCCTACACACATCCTAAAAGTAAAATAATGGAATTAAGGAATATATAAATATTAGGATGAGCAATGTCGGAGTGGCATAAACTAAAATACAGTAGAATAGAATACAGTATATACATATGAGATGAGTAAAGCAAAAATATGTGAACATTATTAGTGACAAATCCCAGGAGCGTTGCAGTTCTTGACACAAACTGGTGTGCCTGGCACCTACTACCATACCCCTTTCAAAGGTACTTAAATATTTTGTCTTGCCCATTCACCCTCTGAATGGCACAAATACACAATCCATTGTCTCAAATCCTTTGTTAACATGTCTCCTCCCCTTCATCTACACTGTATGAAATGGATTTAACAAGTGACATCAATAAGGGATTATAGCTTTCACCTGGATTCACCTGGTCAGTCTATGTCATGGAAAGAGCAGGTGTCTTTAATGTTTTGTTCACTCAGTGTAAATGTGTGTACACTAATACTGTACCACACCTGCATCCTGGATAAAGCCATATTATGGTGTGTACTTTCCATCAGTATTTCAGTACTTTCCATCAGTACTACAGTAATTTCCATCAGTACTTAGTTATGTGTTCTTGGTTTCCAGGGAATCGGTAGTTGATTTACCCTGAGCACCCCATAGCCATGTCACACATGGTCTGGACACCTAAAAGCATCCCTGTTTCCGGAATCTGTCCCTAACCAGTTTTTGCAGCTCACAAGTCATCTATAGCCTACCTCATCCCACTGGGCACAGACTTCATTTCATCGTCTAGTTTTGATTTACATTTGGTTGACTTGTCAACTAATGTGAATTCAACACGAAAACAACAAAAATGACACCATGTCATAGGATTTAGGTTAAAAATACGAAATTCCCTTACGTTGATGACTTTTTGCAAATCCAATCAACTTTCCACTGTGATTAAACGTCATCGCATTTCATTTTTTGTTGCTGGTTGATTCAACCAGTTTTTGCCCAGTGGGATCCAGTCTTATCCAGTCTGATCCATCCACACCCTCTTTTTCAATCTGATACTTTTTGTCTTTGCCCCCCACCCCTGTCTACCCTCCTTTCCCTGTCATCCCCCCCACCCCCCCCCCCCCACCCCCTTCCCCTCCTCATCATCCACCCCAGTGTCCTCTAACCACTTGACACCTTTTCAGATTCATCCCATCATTTGGCAGACAGTGTTCGTTTCACCCGTGGGCCACAATGCAGCGATCCCTGCGCAAATCAATGGCAGATAAATCAATGCTATCTCTTTTTTCCATGCCTCTGCTGCCATAAAAACATTTTCTGTTACTTTGGTGTTTGAGAAGACTTGAATTTCGCTCAATTAAACCCTAGTTGACTTTGCCTGGGGAGCAAATTGTAACAGGGCAAGGCTTGTATCTGAGTAACAGACAGCAAATCCCTGCCAAAGCTTAGACAAACACTATTTATGAGGTGCCCCATGAAAAAAAAGGAACTGGGACTTGATGTCTTTGGAGGTTAGATCTACTCTCACTAATGTTATTGCAAAGTTGATATGCGATTGCTGAGTCAAAGATAGAAGTTCTCTCTTGTGAAATAATGTCTCTCTTATATTTCAATGAGACTAATCTGGATAAAAATTGGAAACCACAGCCACCTCCCTAGATTTACAGTAGTGGCCTATCCAATATTGGCCAGATGGCCACCCAAAAAAACTCAAAGGAAAATAGCTGTAGCTGTACCCAGGCCATTTCGGATCAGTATCATTTAGGGAGAAAACAACCGTTACCAACCGTTACCAGTGCATTGCATGGGGGAAGTTTTACTTCCAGGTCTCTTGACAGATCCCATGTTCAATGGGATCTGCTAGGCCTATCATCAGGCCTTTATGGCACAGATGCAGATATCATTGGGAATAATTTCCAGCTGATGCACAAGCTCAGACATATAATTTTGAAACCTATATTTAATATAGCCACACAGAAAATGATCCACTGTGGTATTGTGCTTATCTCCTGTATAAATAATTCATTATTTGTATGTGCCCTCATGGTACCTTGGGGGATTGGAACAGCTAAGTGTTTTCACAGCGCAGTTGTGTCCATTCTTTGGAGTATTGGGCGTACTCTAATAAAACTGAGTAAACATGCTTTGAATATTTCTTGAGAATTAACAGTTGAGTCATCTGCTTATCAGCGAATCAAATAGCTTGCTTGCATGCCTCGCTCGGGCACAACAGTGCTCTGCTTGAGTATTTTTCAATTTATAAGATATTTAGTTGATTGACCGGCTGTATTCAATGTACACTGTTCGTCGAGATAGGATTGTTTCTCACTAACCAGCCAGATCCTTCAATAAAGAAAGTGCATGACAACTGGAGGGTGACTCGAAGGGAGGAACAATTAGAGCCCCCCCCCCCCCCAAAAAAAGTCCATGTTATGATGTTGAATCAATGTGGAAAACTGATTGGATTTGCAAAAAGTCCTCAACGTAAGGCCATTTTTTGTATTTTTTTCACCCAACTTTCAACCAAAATCCAATGACATGGTGCATTTTTTTTGGTTGACTTACAGTTAACGTTAGTTGACAACTCAACCAAATATAAATCTAAACTAGATGTTGAACTGGCATCTGTGCCCAGTGAGCAGTGACTAACTACCTAGAGGATGATACCCAGAGAGTAGTGCCCAGTGTCTCAGACCACATAAAAGACCACATACTGTATGTATCCTCCAAAGAGATGTTACTTTTTAGCCTACTGAGACTAGCATGAAAGTGCAAGTCATACAGAGTATTTTCAAGGGAAGGGCCAGGACAGCCAGTGCAACTAGCATGGAACTGCCAGTGCGAGGGGGATTGGTGAGCAATCAGATAGGGCAGAATTGATGACCTGGCTCAGGATGGATTTCTGGAAGAGAGGGCTGCCACAGCGAGGTAATACTTTCAGGCTCTTATCGGCACTGGCATAAGCTGAGGGCTGCATCACCCACTTCCCTGCGTCAGCTTATTATGAGAGGCCATGATGTGATTGCCTTGTACTGCTTTTGTGTGTTCCAGCAGGGTCTGTATGTCTGTGCCAGGCTGCCGGCTGGACAGAGTGCTTGTGGAGATGCCCTCACGTCACTCACTGCAAACTCCATGTAGCTCCCTGTATTCATTGTGATTGTTTCCTAAATGTGGAATGCATTTTTGCAAGCAGAATTCCAATGATGGATAGACTAGAAGGTGTTGTGGTCAAATTCAAGTGGACAGAGCAAGTTATTTAATGTACGTCTTTATTGTGGATGCTACATGTAATAAGATGTCTTAATTAAAGTATTTCAAAAAAATGGGAAAGGTTAACAGATGTTTTTTTAATTGTGGGTTGGGTTGCTCTCTCCCATGTTCCCAGGCTATGCCTGTATAGTGCTCACAGCAGCAGGCTCTAGCGTTTGTTTGGCAAATTGTGAAAACCATGAGACAGTTTGCTACATATATAGGCTAATTGTAATAAGAGTTTAAAGCACACAATAGGCCTACATTTACTTTATATGGCTTCTCCTTCGTAAATTAGGAGAGCATTATGAGGGCTTTATTATGCCTATAATAAAAAGAGAATGGTCAACCCTTGTATTCCGTTTATTATAGGGCCTATAATAAACAGATTCACGTTTCTTATTTACAATGTGCAGTCGAGGCGCTTAGACTGAATCTCTGCATTCTAGGCAACTAGTCTACTAATGTCATTAAATTGGATAGATTTTCCGCGAATAAACAACGTGGTTTCAATAAAGACGCCTGGACGCTGACAGCGTCACCGTGGTAACAATCCTCAATTACCAATGATAGGCTAACCCGTGCAAACGTTTCAATTCCCTCAGTGCAGTGATTGGTTGGTGGGCGGTCTGAAGAGCTGGGAGAGTCTGCATCGTTCCGGTTATTGTCAGTTCGGGCAGCTCGGCATACGGAGAGGACCGCATCTCGAAGCGCAGTGAGCTGCCTAAAACAGACTAACGCTATCGCTTGGTATTTAGATGAGAGGAACAACGCAGAGGAATGTTTAGAACTTGTTTCGTCACCTCAATTGGAAATCCGAGTCTGTAACCGGAAGGACAGAGGTTTCTGATAGGCACCAGCCCAAGCATCGCCAGAGAAAGTGTCAAAGACCGTAAAGAGCTTCATCGCCGGGATTTAATTGTACCTATTCATTTATTTCCAACAACTGCGTTTGTTTCAAAGCCAAAGCTTTGGAATCTGTATGGTTACTCGGTGCCATAGACTGCGTTGAAACGTTTAGTCTACTTTGACAAATCCAGATTGATTAGACTAAACAGGCGAAACACTTTGCCTATAGCCTAAACTATATCAATTATTTTGGATTGACAATTCTGTTTTGTGACCAAGGCTTTTTTGGAGATATTATCCAGGAAACGAGGAGAAGAAAGATCACGAAAGCGGATAATTTTGACAGGCTACTTTGTTTCGGAGGGCGAAAGGTTGAGTATTGTACTGTTTCATTACAGTATGCTATGCGTTAGGTGAAACCACCGTTTAACCGGAGAGATTGACACGCAACGCTCCTGGATTTGCTGACCTGTTTATTTTTAATACACCGTCGTCCAGTCCAGGAAACGAAACGTATCAGTTACGATATTGCTCCTTGACAGACAGAGCAATCATCTTAACTATTGGGTTTTCCCGTTTGGAATCCGATTCACTCTCTGAATGCTCATGGCACTGAAAGGGGCAGAATAAACTGTATCGCTGATCAACGACGAGTGGTTTTGTGGTTTTGGAGAGTGGGATGAAACGTTTTTTGATTACTCTCTGGACGGCAACGCTCTGAAAGCAGACTGCTCAGCGCCAGTTAACCTGCATGGGATTCTAGTCTTCAATACGAAACAATTTATGGTAAATATTTTCCCCTTTCTAACTAAATCTTCATGTGCCAAAACGATATCGGCCTAGTAATAAATTCATCGCTTGCGTAAATGTGGGATTTTGTTGCAGCTTGGGTCATTTGGCGACATGTCCGCATATCATAATTGATGGATGGAGTGAAGGGTAGCACAGTGTATAACAATTGATGGATAGTCTTGTAAGAAAATAGAATGAGGGTGTAAAATGCTCGGTCTACGGTGCATAGACGTTGATTAGGATTTTGGGATAGGATAGGCTAGAAAACCTTTGTTTTCATGCATAGTCTAACCTACAATAAAGGAAGCGTTGTAAAATCGATGTCAGTTACTGAATGGCTTTAGGATCTGCTTTGATGTATAGTATTTGGTATTTCAAGGATTGGGAGCAATTAAGTATATTGTCGGGAAGTGGGCTATGCAAGGCACTGGCACAGCAGGCTCCGAAATAGGGTGTGAAATTCCTTTCTCTATGCCCCCATGCGTCATATAATTTTTAATCAGCCGTGGGTAAATATAGTTTCAGCGGAAATTAATGATTTCCCCATAAGTGTAACTGGCGCTGCGTTTGTGTAAATAGTTAATGTCATACACTGATGTTGATCAGAGCTCTCAGATGTTCTCTTCCTCAAATGAAAGAGCATCACCAGTGAGTAATTCCTCAGAACTTTTTCAGTTGGTCCTTGTAGCCTATGCCTAGTGTTACCGGTAGGCCTACCACTGTCCCATTCCGATGGAGCTGTTAAGTATAAACTATGCCAGAGTACATGTGCCTGAGAACAGTTTCCAGGAATAAATCCGCAGTTTGACTATCTATAATCTAAATGGGGGAAATCCTCCGGCCGTTTCAGATTAAAGCAGTTGTTCATGAGAGGGATTTTTAGAACCGCTGTGCTGCGGTCACAGGTTTGAGGCGGAGCCGAGTAGGCTACTTTAGATCAGCAGAGCGTGCTAAAGTCGTTTTACACAACTTCGAGTGTACAATAGCTTTCCCCACAACGGGTTACCAAAGTATTAAATACAGTTTGATAAATGTATTCATAGGCTACTATTTCACCCCTCAACAGAAATGTAGGCCTAGTCCCGACACATCTATAGATGCTAGCCAAGCCGGCTGGCCATTCATTCTATCAGTTAGCTAGGTTGTTTGAGATGGACCCAGTTTTTTTTGTTCTATATCTATGGATGCAAGCCAGTCTTCCTTTCCAAATGTTCCAAGGCAACGCTCTTACAGTGGCTTGCAAAAGTGTTTACCCCCTTGGCGTTTTTCCTATTTTGTTGCCTTACAACCTGGAATAAAAATTTACTTTTGGGGGGGTTTGTATCATTTGATTTACACAACATGCCTACCACTTTGAAGATGCCAAATATTTTTTCTTGTGAAACAAACAAGACAAAAAAAAAAAAACTTGAGCGTGCATAACTACTGACTAAGGTCAATAGTTTGTAGAGCCATCTTTTGCAGCAGTTACAGCTGCAAGTCTCTTGGGGTATGTCTCTATAAGCTTGGCACATCTAGCCACTGGGATTTTTGCCCATTCTTCAAGGCAAAACTGCTCCAGCTCCATCAATTTGGATGGGTTCCACTGGTGTACAGCAATATTTAAGTCATACCACAGATTCTCAGTTGGATTGAGGTCTGGGCTTTGACTGGGCCATTCCAAGACAGTTAAATGTTTCCCCTTAAACCACTTGAGTGTTGCTTTAGCAGTATGCTTAGGATCATTGTCCTGCTGGAAGGTGAACCTCTGTCCCAGTATCAAATCTCTGGGATACTGAAACAGGTTTCCCTCAATTTCCCTGTATTTAGCGCCATCTATCATTCCTTCAATTCTGACCAGTTTCCCAGTCCCTGCCGATGGAAAAACATCCCCAGAGCATGATACTGCCACAACCACGCTTCACTGTGGGGATGATGTTCTCGGGGTGATGAGAGGTGTTGGGTTTGTGCCAGACATAGTGTTTTCCTTGATGGCCAAAAAGCTGAATTTTTGTCTCATCTGATCAGAGTACCTTCTTCCATATGTTTGGGGAGCACGTTTGGCAAAAATGTTATTTTTCTTTAAGCAATGGGTTTTTTTCTGGCCACTCTTCCGTAAAGCCCAGCTCTGTGGAGTGTACGGCTTAAAGTGGTCCTATGGACAGATACTCCAATCTTCACTGTGGAGCTTTACAGCTCCTTCAGGGTTATCTTAGGTCTCTTATTTGCTTCTCTGATTAATGCCCTCCTTGCCTGGTCGGTGGGTTTTGGTGGGCGGCCCACTCTTGGCAGGTTTGTTGTGCCATATTCTTTCCATTTAAAAAAAAAAATAATGGATTTAATGGTGCTCTGTGGGATGTTCAAAGTTTCAGATATTTTTTTATTACCCAACCCTGATATGTACTTCTCCACAACTTTGGCGCACCTGTTTGGAGAGCTCCTTGTTCATCATGGTGCCGCTTGCTTGGTGCTATGCCTTGCTTAGTGGTGTTGCAGACACTGGGGCCTTTCAGAACAGGTGTGTATATATACTCAGATCATGCGACACTTAGATAGCACACAGGTTGTCTTTATTTAACTAATTATGTGACTTCTGAAGGTAAATGGTTGCACCAGATCCTATTTAGGGGCGTCATAGCAATTGGGGTGAATACATATGCATGCACCACTTCATTTTTTAAATGTTAAAATTTGTAAAAAAAAAAAGATTTTTTTTTTTTTAAACAAGTGATTTGTTTTCATTTCACCAATTTGGACTATTTTGTGCATGTCCATTACATGAAATCCAAATAAAAATCAATTTAAATTACAGTTTGTAATGCAACAAAATAGGAAAAAACGCCAAGGGGAATGAATACTTTTGCAAGCTATCTAGCCAACTGCGGCCAACAGTTACGTCAAACCGTGCAGCTAGAATAACAGCAAAGTAGCTGCATTTACTTTCGTTTGACCTGTTTTTCTATTGACACTTCTTTGTATATGGTGCATTCGGAAAGTTTTCGGACCCCTTGACTTTTTCCACAATTTTTTACTTTACAGCCTTATTCTAAAATGTATTAATACATAGCAAAAATGTCTAAACCTGTTTTTGCTTTGTCATTAGGGGGTATTGTGTATAGATTAAGGAGGATAAAAAAAAATAAAAAAATTAGAATAAGGCTGTAATGTAACTTTGGAAAGTCTGAAAACTTTTCATATTATGCTGATTCATGATTTCGACTAGCTGAGAAAAGATGTCAGTCTTGTCCTGACACATACAATCTCAGTAGGACAATGGAGATCAAATTTCAATATTGAAACAATGTTGCAAAATGTTGGTCAGGAGACTGTCTAACGTTTTACAAACCCCCATTGTTGCGACAGTCTCGGGTCTAACAGCCGTGTCAATATATCCTCAACACCAGCTCCTCTGGCATTATTTAAGTGATAATGCCTGTGTTTTGGAGGATATATCGACACGGCTGTTCTTAGACCCGTTTATACGTGTTACCAACACATTGACATATTTTCATAAATGTTATTTTGATGCATTTATTCATACTATTTCATCCTTTTTAATGCTATAATTACGTTGGTAACCAGTTTATAATAGCAATAATGCACCTTGGGGGTTTGTGGTATATGGCCAAGAACAGCCCTTAGCTGTGGTATATTGGCCATATACCACACCCCCTTGTGCCTTGTTGCTTAATTAGAACGTGTTGTAAACAGCAGGTGCTGACAGGAAACATTTATATTTTATTTTTTATCTGTTTAGGATTTAACACGGGGACGGACACACACACACACACCAGAGACGGCTGGTGGGAGGAGCTATAGGAGGACGGGCTTATTGCAATGGCTGGAATTGAATCAATGGAACGGACTCAAATGCGTTTGTTTCCATTCCAACCATTACAATGACCCCGTCCCCTCCTATAGCTCCTCCCACCAGCCCCATCTGACACACACCACACATTCATCTTCATAGACCAGAGGGGACACACAAACCCTAATTTAAGCAAATTGGAAAAGAACAATGTGGTAATCCTGGAGTTTGTAGCTAGCTAATACGCCTGGATAATCCATTTATTCATAGACCACTTCAGGCCTTAGATACTTTAAGCAATCTCTGCATTATTTCAGTGGCTGGATAGTGGAGTAGCCTTCAGTTGAGCACAGTGGAGCTTTTCCCTTCCCTCGCTTGCTCATTGATAATCTAACATGGGGCCCCTCTCCATCCTGGGCCAGGCTCCTAGAGTCGCTAGCCCTGTGCGGCGCCTGCTATAGCATAGCACGGCGCCTGTTTGCTACTATTGAATAAAACATTGGCTGATGTATGAGGCTGAGGCTTCACCTGAGGGGGCAGAGCCACCTCATTTACTTCCTCCACTCGGCGTCTATGACCCGCTGAGCAAATTGTGTTCATATTAGCGCTGCGGCTGCTCCTCACCGAAAACAAATAGTCTCCCCCAGCATAATCCTTACCTTAACACAACATGATGGTTGGGGATGGTAGCTGGGGAGGATGGGGATGGCTACTGGTGCTAGAAGGACAGCCTAATATGTAGGCTAGGTCAGTGATTTACCTCCTTGGATTTTGTTTTGGCTCTGTTTTTGTTTTAGTTTTTTTTACAAAATATCATGACTCATACTACCTCTGAAGGCTGAAAACAAACATGGTGGCCTTAAAGTGTTTACTTAGGAATTGGGATTTTGATACTAAGTGTCCTGACATATTTTATTCAAAAATAAGTATCCCAGCTGATTGTTTTTACTGTAGTAATCTCATTCACGGGATTCTAAGTCCACAAAGGAAATAACTAAAGCAAGGTTTCTATTGTAAAAAAAACTTAAAGCTATAATCCTTAATCAAAACCATAACAAAGAAATCTCCCTGCCCCTGTTGGTCTAAAATGCTGAGGGATTGGCCTGGAGAAATGTAACCACTCTCAAAATCATAGACAGCACTACGGATTAATGCACTGGCCATCAATGGTATTAAATATATAGTTTGAACCATGTTTTGAGGCTATACAGTGTTTTGTTTACATTTAAGAGTACATTTTTTGGGGGTTCTGATGGGGTACAACAGTTAAACTAAGTGGTTGAGGCATTTATTTTCTTCAAGAATGAACTGGCATACAGTGCCTTCAGAAAGTATTCACATTCCTTGACTCTATCAGAATAAAATGTGTTTAGCATGATTTTTTTTTTTTATGACTACCTCATCTCTGTACCCCCCCACACACACAATTATCTGTAAGATCTCGCAACAATATTGTAGTTGCTCCACAATACTAACCTAATTGACAGTGAAAATAATGAAAGCCTGTGCAGAATAAAAATATTCCGAAACATGAATAATTTTTTTAAACAAGGCACTAAAGTAATTCTGCAAAAAATGTGGCAAAGCAATTCACTTTTTGTCCTGAATACAAAGTGTTATGTTTGGGGCAAATCCAATACAACACTTTACTGGGCATCACTTTCCATAGTTTCAAGCATAGTGGTGGCTGCACCATGTTATGGGTATTCTTATAATCGACAGGGAAATTTTTCAGGATAAAAAAAAAAAAATGGAATGGAGCGAAGCACAGGCAAAATCCTATAGGAATACTTGGTTCAGTCTGCTTTCCACCAGACACTGGGAGATGAATTCAACTTTCAGCAGGACAATAACCTAAAACACAAGGCCAACTATACACTGGAGTTGCTTACCAAGAAGACTGTGAATGTTCCTGAGTGGCCAAGTAACCGTTTTGTCTTAAATCTACTTGAAAATCTATGGCAAAACCTGAAAGTGATTGTCTAGCTATGATCAACAACTAATTTGACAGAACTTGGGCAAATGTTGCACAATCCAGGTGTGGAAAGCTCTTAGAGATTTACACAGAAAGACTCATAGCTGTAATCGCTGCCAAAGGTTATTCTGCAACGTATAGACTTAGGGGTGTGAATACTTATGTAAATTAGATATTTATGTATTTAATTTTCAATAAATTTGAACACATTTCTAAAAACATGTTTTGATTTTGTTATGGAGTGTTGTGTAGATGGGTGAGGATTTTTTTTTATTCATGCTGTAGTCGAGGGCTATGAATACTTCCTGAAGGCACTGTATGTCATTAATTAATACAGTAAGTCCAAAAATGGATGTAGGAAAGTAAGGATTCTAGCTGTGGTCGAATGATCAAAGCACTCTCTAGTGGTCTCACGAGTGGAATGTTATTAATATTGTTCATAATGAATCAATATTTATTTACATCCGGTGTTTCTATGTCAAATGGTTTTGTTATATACATCACAGAAGACTGAAATATAAAGTGTAATATTGGGATGCAAACTCAAACATTTTTAATACGTTTTAGCTATATATCTGACATGGTACAGGTGTCTTCTATTTTCTTTAAGACCATAACCATGTGTGTGAGGTGTATACTTTTGTTTTAAGGTAGATTTGTTTTAAGACTACCAAGAAACCCTCTGTGTGACCCTGATTTAGCCAATAGCAGTAAAAGATTAAGACGGCTCCATCCTAGGTAAACTCAACACTACACTGGGTAAGTGTAATAAGACTGGCCTATCTTTCAAAGTCCATCTTTGTTTTGATTAATTGCCTTCCCAAAACCATCTAAAAAGCAGAACAAATCTGATGCCTTTGGCTGAACTTTCAACAAGTATCCTTCTTAATGTGCACAGAATATTGGTTGAAGGACAGATTACATTTTGGCAAGATATTAAAACAGAAGTTATACTAAGCAAGCCCAGGCACTATTTCAATTTCCAACACTGAAATATTATTTGGGTTTGATTGATAGCATTGGCATGAACGCGCTGTACTCCTTGCTTATTTAAACTGCAGTCATGTGGGAATTAGTAAGGTTTGCTCATGAATATCTTTATAATAGCTCAACTTTAATTTCCTGTTCGATGTATTCATCTTTTATATATCCCACTATGGTTTGATTGTCTAAATGCAGACCCAGAGGCTACAAACCCCAACTAGCATAGTGTGTGCAGTGCCACTTCAAACATACCTCGTATGATCTTTTTTAAAACCTCTGCTTTGGTTTATCTTCAATCTAAAATGAGCTTACCGTGCCAACGTAATTATTTGTGATATATTTACAGCAACGCAATAGCACATTTTGTTTTCCAGATAGATGTGTTTGATTTATTCTGTATGGGCTATATTTTGTATATGAAAGTATAGGGAATGAAAAGCGGTGATCCTATCTTCATCTTGTGGACCAGCTTCCACAGCCACTGACAATATTAAGTTGCTTCTTTCTTTCCAGGAAATACATTTAGGCCAAAAAAAATGTAATGTGACGCATGGGCGTTTGGGAGTTAGGTCCACGAACCTTCTCTCTCAAGGGCGTCCAAACGGCATCTCATTAGATATTGATCAAAGAGTTCCTCATGCGGGGAAGTTAGTGTACTGTATATATTTGCTCCGACTACAGCGCGCACAATTATTTGTGTTAACAATTTACATATGAATGAACACGAATGAAAGATGTTCCCTTGAGCATTGGTTTGTGTTACAAGCAGCCTTGTATTGTTTGCCATTTTGAGGTACAGGTAATATGCTATGTGCATATATGGTTGGTAGTGTTAGGAAGGATGGAACCTGGGTGTCGTCTGTCTCAAGTGGCTCTATAATATCTTCTTCAGCGACACTATTTCTCCCCTGATCTTGCTGCCTTTAGCACAATACGGCGTAAAGAGGAAATGGATCGGTCGACGTGGCTAGTTCGTACTGTATTTTCAAACAGTGTAAGGACACAGAAAGAGAGGTTTGCCTAGCCCACTTGTGAAGATTAAGGAACGATCATATGTTACGGTTTACCAAGTTTCAGGCAGGTGGTTTTGACATTCCTTGGGTCTTTAATGAGGCTGAAATGGTTGTTGTTAAAGGATAAGGTTGATTTTTGGACTAGAATGATGTACATGAGTCATGACTACATCTCATGTCCTAGCAACAGAATTCTATTTCATTTTCATTTGTTACAAAAGTTTTTATCACATCTGTTTATATCAAGCCTATATCACCCCCAATATCACCTCCTTTTTGGCTACTGATATCAGCCTTCCTTCTTGTTGCCCTGTTTGACGGCCTAGGACCCACACATTTTTATTTTCGAAATCTGGTGAGAGAAACAGAAGACATTGGCTCTTTTTGGATTTCAAAATATTTGAGTCTTGATTGTGTATGCCACCCTGCAGTGTCTCCACTGGCTGCTGTGTGTTGGCGAGCTGGTTTTGTTCTCTAAGCCTTATTATATCTGTGCCTTGAGGTAATCTCAAGACGTGATTACCTTGCCTCGGACTGCGAGGACAGGATGGTGATGTGCCCAAACAGGTGTTCATGCACTGTAACCCACAGTGATTGGCAGGCAGTGGGCTTTTCATCAGGATCAAGAGTGAAACTATAGTATAACTAACACATCCAACAGTATGGAGCCAGGCTCACTTGACACTATGCCTACTCAGTGATAAGCTAACCAGTTCTCAAAAAGGGTCATATAGAACCCTAACATACAAGAATGCAGTTATGAATGTAAGATACAAGATGGAATCTCCAAGAGATCCTTGTCCCCAGTAAGGATTGTTACGTGAATCCAATAAGTTTCAGGTTTGCACAACGAAGATTAATAGGCTGAATGAAATAACCTCAGCTGCTGAGGCGGCGATACAGAACATTGCTAGGTTTATAACCAATCGAGTTGGAGTGAAGGAAGACGTGTTGCCGGCATAACTTTTCAACAAAGAGGGAGAGGATAAAACAAATCTGACAAGCTCTCCAACTGCACATTTGTTCTCCTTTTAAAAACGATGCCTCTCTGGCCTTGCCTCATGGTAACATTGATTTGTCATGTGTGACAATGCTGGCTGCTCTCAAATCACCCCGGTGATGACATTGATCTCAAGGATTGTGAGCGGGAGAGAGGGGGGGGGGGAGACCATGGAGACACAGCACAATGATAACTCAACTCAAAAGCTCACTGTAGCCACCTCAACCTCAGCAGTGCATTAAAAAGGCTATATAGCAATTATTTTCACTCTGGGGTTGTGCTTGAGCCAAAAGAGGTTCCTTACACCTCGGCAACTGCGTTAAGGCCTTGGATATGATTAGGGCCATTTATTCCTCCATAAACCTGTGTGTGTCTTGGTCTCATCAACAATTATGCATGAAGGAAGCTTTGATTCGTTGTGGAGGCTTGGATGCCGTTTGATTGGCTGTTATGTTCCCGCGTTGCGTATTATCTCCGGAACTCTTTATCGCCAGTTGTTTCCATGCCAGAAGCAGCAAGATATGTATTTTTTTTATCTCGTGCGAGCATCTGATTTAATCTCTCTTCCCCCAATGCTGGTATACTTTAATCTGGAACGGGAGCTATCTGATTCTCCTCGTTTTTTGAGGAAGATCAAACTTTAATGCAGCAAGGAACTGCATCTCATCCTAATCTCCGTCTGATTTTGGTCAGTTGCCCTACCTTGTAGGGTTTTGTCTTTATGCTTTGGTCATTCTCCGTTGACGGTAGCCAGCACTTCATGTCTTTTCATCTGCTGATTGGTCGATCACCTGGTTGTTGGAGCTGTCAGCATGAATAAACAGAGCCAATGATTGTAAAAATTGTGCATAGCCATATGACCTAAATGGGTTGAACTTTTGTCTGCCATTTTTTTTTTATTCATTTCCTTAATTATTAGGTAGCTCTGGCTATGGAAGCCAAGTGCTCTTTACATATTGGCAGTTTTACACTGGGGTTTGAGGCCCTATGTGAATGACCTACGTCATCCTATGCCCCCAGGGCCTGTGCTGTAGATTGGCTTCAGCAGTATGGATGTCTCAGTTCTATTTTGTTTCATTAGAATGCAGTCATTCAGAAATAAGCTACGTAATGCAATTTTGCTCAGCCAATTCAGATATTATATCATTCAAAACGATAGGGATTGTAATGTGTTCAGAAGCCTGGCTTTGGGAGTGTGTGACAATGGCTACATGACATGATTGTTGCAAATGGATACTACCTTATACGGGGGTGACACAGCGACCGTTAGCGTCTGTGACAAAGAAAGAAAAAAAAAAAGAAGTCTGTTACCCAATTCTGATGGCATTGCTGTAAAGGTAATACAATTTCCACTGACTGGAGAAAATAATATCTGTTCGGCATGGTAATTGGAGAAGCCACCCCTCTTTGTTTCCCCAGCTCTGCGTGAACGCAACACGATTTAATACAACTCTGGAGATTTGGATCTTTTATTGCCGGTCCTAGTACCGGCGACACGGAGTGGAAAGCCGAGGCATGCACAGATAAAATTCATTTAATTTGACCTGTTTTGAATTTTTGAGCTATAGACAGATTTGGGAGAGAGCATGGGGGGGGGGGGGGGAGTTGGTATATGTTTCTAGGCTAAACCCGCTGTTAGAAATCCTATCGATATTAAGATCTGAGGTCCCTTTGGCTTCTCTGTGCCTGCTTTCACTCACGTACAGTCAGGAACATAGAAACAATGGCATGAGGACACATATGGACAAACACACCCACTTCTCTCTCCTAGCGCCTGTTTTATTACCTCCTGCCTGCTGCTGGAATTGCTTTCCTCCCTCGAGTGAGCCAGTCAGCGCCGGCTTTATTGTGTTAACCTATTTGTGTGTCAAGAGCGATTGCGGAGTTCTTTATCTCTGTTTGTATTCGGACGGGGAGAAGGCAGCGAGATGGAGGGAGGGAGGGCGGTGGGCAGGGGAGATAGGCGAGCCACCAGAGTTCGACGGATGGATCCCCTCGATCCACTCCTGAGGATAATGACTGGTTGCTAAGCAAAAGAAAATGATCTGTCCCCCCTCACTCTGGCATCCAGAGTAATCACTTTTTATCTCTCAAAGATGTCATGTATAATTATAAACCCACTGCCATCCTGTGCAATCTGCCTAATCGTATTTAAATGTATTTAGATGAGTGGGGGTGGATATGGAATTGGAGATTTGAGGGTTGGAGATCTATTGGTTGACTCAACAACCTGTGTTTGTGTTCCTTTTCCCAATAAGTTCAAACCACCTGCTGTAGCATATACGCTGATGCATTATATACTTTGGCGGTGAGCAGTTGGAGTTTGACGCCCAACCCCATACACACACACACACACACACACACACACCATCTTCAGAGACCAGGGGGATCAGCGTTCCTTTTTGTGAGCTCTTAGTTTTATTAACATTTTTATTGAGTTGAAGGACTTGCTGACCCTTGGTGGCATAATGAATTGCCTGCTGTGTGAGTTTTGGCAGAAATGACTGGCACGGATCCAAGCCTTTTAACCTAAGATTTGTGCTCTGTTGATTGAGCAGGTAACTTGGGGTCGGGGGCAGGTAGGTACGGTAGGTAGGTCTGTATTTAAATGGCAGGACGAAGGCATATTATTTGAACATGACTGCAATTTACACAGGCTTTCGTCCCAGCTGTCACTCATGTGTGCCAAAGTCCAGCATCATTTTAATGCCTGGCCAATTATCTTCCCTGCTTCTGACATCACCCCTCCCTCTCCTCATTTTCCCTTGTATGTAGAGGTCAAATGTTAATTAGAAGTTCAAATCTGAAACGTGAACATCTTCAATCAGGAAAACCTGAATACAGACCAGAATACTTGGATGTAGAATCACGTCTTGAAGTATTTGCTTATTTTTTTTTGAGGAGCAGAGTGGGCGTCTCATCCGCGCCTGTCTGGCGTTCGCTCAACTGTGTGCTGCTTCACTCACTCTGGTTTCTGGTTAGTACCATCTCTCTTGAAATTTCTGACTCAAGAAACCGTTGCTACATCCGTTGCTATGTTTTGACAGCTTCCCTCGTCCGGGGAACTTCATACAGACGTATGAAACATTCTACCCCTCCTCCCTCCCTTTTGTGGTATGGTTCTGTGACTGCGTCTCCAGGAAGGAACAGCTGTCCAGCTGTCACCACAGCCAGCCAGTCAGCTGGTATCCAAGCAAGGCAACATCTGTAGAGGCTGAACGGGCAAGGGGCAGCATGCCTCTACTCTGGTTTCTGAAGACCACGGAAGTGTGTCAAGTTCACTCTACATGATCACTGTACTGACCATGTAAGTAGAAGGGGGGAAGGCCCCTTGGACCACGACAATTTGACTGCACTCCCATGGGTACATTCAATATGGCTGACGTGGTATTGACATATCGACGGGTTTGTTCGTTACGCAGCCTCACACTATTACATTATCGCTGTAATACGTCCACCCTATTGTTTGGCGGCGCATACATAGGCAACATCAGAACACCTTTTCACCAAGTACACGGAATTGTACTTGTTGATATGGTGCTGCTAGTGACTACATTTAGAGACAATACAAACAGTGGAGTTTAAACCGTTTACATACATTTATATACAGTGCATCCACCCTGTACCGCGCTAAGCAACCTGAAATGTATCTTGGAGCCTGTCATTTTGGTTGACTTGGTTGAGTCAATATAAACCACCTAAAAAAAAAAAGAATCCTGGACACCTTCATGTGTTCCTTATCTGATGATGAGTGTGATTCCTGTTTTGGACATTGTCAAATACCTTGGGAATTGGCCCTGTCTGCAATTTTTTTTCTGTTCTCGTTCTAAGCGCCATCCTTACTAACAATTCTCAACCTCTGGATTGTGCATGTGTGTGTAAACAAAGTCCCAGCGATAGTGGCCTGGAGCTGACAACAACCGACTGGGAGACTCTCTCCCAGGGGGGCTCCCATGTAGCCTCTCCTTCTCTCCCCTACCTCGCTCCCAACCTGCTGGCGGCATGGAGAGAGGAGGAGGAGGAGGAGGAGGAGGAGGAGGAGGCCCATACAGCCGCATGAGTGGGGTGGGGGAGAGCAGAGTGCCAGTCTCCTCTGTCAGCCACAAACCAGGATCTGGGAGAGCGAGCACATGGGACTTCCTCCTGGGATGATCCTGTGGTGAAGGAAAGGGAGGACAGCATCTGTTCACTGGGCTTGTTTTCTGCCTCTTCTTTCCATCAACGCATCGCCTGCTCTTTCCTCTCCCCCTCTCTCTGATGCTGTCTGTCTGTAGCTTCTGTCATGCTGTTGGTGGATTTGTGGAATGGCACATGGAAAAGGAAACGTGTAGCATATAATTCTATATGGACTTACTAAGAAGAGGTCAGTTTGAGGATAGTGTCATGACACTGCCATCCACCTTCCTCTTCCACCTTCCTGCTTTTGTTATGAGACAGAAGTAGTGGATGACTTGTACTATTTTAAAACCGGCCTCGGGCATAGACCTCTGGTTGTCTACCTCTAGACAGACAGCTGCTTAAACTGCGATGTGATGGCTTTGAACAGAGTTTGATGGATACTGTTGACTGGAGCTGAGTGAGAGAATGCCTTGATGACTCCAATTAAGTGTCACTTCTGGCTCGTCTCCCAGTCCCATTTACATTTTGTTCTCCATCTACGGCAGTGGTGTCAAAAATACGGCCAGCGAGGGGGTCCAATCCATCCCGCGGGTGGTCAGATTTGGACTCATCAGACCAAAGGAAAGATTTCCACCAGTCTAATGTCCATTGCTTGTGTTTCTTGGCCCAAGCAAATCTCTTCTTATTGGTGTCCTTTAGTAGTGGTTTCTTTGCAGCAATTCGACCATGAAGGCCTGATTCACAGTCTCTCCTCTGAACAGTTGATGTTGAGATGTTTCTGAGGCTGATAACTCTAATGAACTTGTCTTCTGCAGCAGAGGTAACTCTGGGTCTTCCTTTCCTGTGGCGGACCTCATAAGAGCCAGTTTCATCATAGCGCTTGATGGTTTTTGCGACTGCACTTGAAGAAACTTTCAAAGTTCTTGAAATGTTCCATAGTGACTCACCATCATGTCTTAAAGTAATGATGGACTGTTGTTTCTCTTTGCTTATTTGAGCAGTTCTTGTCATAATATAGACTTGGTCTTTTACCAAATAGGGCTATCTTCTGTATACCACCCCTACCTTGTCATAACACAACTGATTGGCCCAAAAGCATTAAGAAGGAAATAAATTCCACATTAACTTTTAGCAAGGCACACCTTTTAATTGAAATGCATTCCAGATGACTACCTCATGAAGCTGGTTGAGAGTGCCAAAAGTGAGCAAACCTGTTACCAAGACAAAGGGTGGCTACTTTGATGAATCTCAAATATAAAATATATTTTGATTTGCTTAACACTTTTTTTTGGTTACTACATGATTCCATAGGTGTTATTTCATAGTTTTGATGTCTTCATTATTATTCTACATAGTAGAAAATAGAAAAAATAAAGAAAAACCCTTGAATGAGTAGGTGTTCAAACTTTTGACTGGTACTGCATGTTTTAGAAATTATTTTTTTTTTAGGGTTAAACTAACTCTATATATATTATACATAATATACAGTGCATTTGTAAAGTATTCAGAGCCCTTGAGTTTTTCAACAGTTTGTTACGTTACAGAATAATTCTAAAACGGATTAAATAAAACAATTGTCATCAATCTACAAACAATACCTCGTAATTTTTGCAAATGTATTAAAAACAAAAAAACATCTTATTTACATAAGTATTCAGACCCTTTGCTATGAGACTCTAAATTGAGCTCAGTCGCATCCTGTTTCCATTGGTCATCCTTGAGATGTTTCTACAACTTGGAGTCCAACTGTGGTAAATTCAATTGATTGGACATGATTTGGAAAGGCACACACCTGTCTATATAAGGTCCCACAGTTGACAGTGCACGTCAGAGCAAAAACCAAGCCCTGAGGTTAAAGGAATTGTCCGTAGAGCTCCATGACAGGATTGTGTCGAGGCACAGATCTGGGGCAATTTCTGCAGCATTGAAGGTCCCCAAGAACACAGTGGCCTCCATCATTCTTAAATGGAAGACATTTGGAACCACCAAGACTCTTCCTAGAGCTGTCATTATGGGGTATTGTGTGTAGATTGATGCCGGAAAAAAAATTATTTAATCAATTTTAGAATAAGGCTGTAAAGTAACAAAATGTGGAAAAAGTGAACGTCTGAATACTTTCCGAAGGCACTGTATGTACAAAAGTGTGTGGACACCCCTTCAAATGAGTGGATTCGGCTATTTCAGCCACACCCGTTGCTGACAGGTGTATAAAATCGAGCACATAGCCATGCAATCTCCATAGACAAACATTGGCAGTAGAATGGCCTTACTGAAGAGCTCAGTGACTTTCAACGTGGCACCGTCATAGGATGCCACCTTTCCAACAAGTCAGTTCGTTACATTTCTGCCATGCTAAAGCTGCCCGTCAACCGTAAGTGCTGTTACTGTGAAGTGGAAACGTCTAGGGGCAACAACGGCTCAGCTGCAAAGTGGTAGGCCGCACAAGCTCAGAATAGGACTGCCGAGTGCTGAAGCACGTAGCGCGTAAAAATCGTCTGTCTTCGGTTGCAACACTTGCTACTGAGTTCCAAACTGCCTCTGGAAGCAACATAAGCACGATAACTGTTTGTCAGGAGCTTCATGAAATGGCTTTACATGGCCGAACAGCCAAGCCTAAGATCACCATGTGCAATGCCAAGCATCGGCTAGAGTCGTGTAAAGCTTACCACCATTGGACTCTGTAGCAGTGGAAATGTGTTCTCTAGAGTGATGAATCACATTTCACCATCTGGCAGTCTGACGGACAAATCTGGGTTTGGCGGATACCACGAGAACGCTACCTGCCCCAATGCATAGTGCCAGTAATGGTCTGGGGCTGTTTTTCATGTTTTGGGCTAGGCCCCTTAGTTCCAGTGAAGGGAAATCTTAACACTACAGCACTAACACTACCTTCTAGACAATTCTGTGCTTCCAAATTTGTGTCAACTGTTTCAGCATGACAATGCCACCGTGCACAAAGCGAGGTCCATACAGAAATTGTTCGTCGAGATTGATGTGGAAGAACTTGACTGGCCTGCACAGAGCCCTGACCTCAACCCCATCAAACACCTTTGGGATGAATTGGAATGCCGACTGTGAGTCAGGCCTAATTGCCCAACATCAGTGCTCGACCTCACTAATGCTCTTGTGGCTGAATGGAAGCAAATCCCTGCAGCAATTTTCCAACATCTAGTGGAAAGCCTTCCCAGAAGAGTGGAGGCTGTTATAGCCGCAAACGGGGACCAACTCCATATCAATGCCCTGATTTTGGAATGAGATGTTAGACGTGCAGGTGTCCACATACTTTAGTTAATGTAGTGTACTTTAAAATGATTAAAACCAATTCGAAACTGTGTAGAAATGATAATGGACCTACATTCATACAGTTTCTTGACCGTGTCCAGCCTGTTAAAAATCGAAATGAAAGCTAGACAGTCAGGGAGCATCAAAAATGGAAAAAAAACTATGGATAGGGGGTGTTATTCTGTACTAATTTTGACTGCGATGAAATATAACACACTTTCAGTGCGATCCTCCGCACTTTGTTGGAGACCGAATGCGGCCCCCACTGCAAAATGAGTTTAACACTCCTGTTCTACGGTGATGTGGTCGTGCTGCTAATTGTACCAGGGGATTGAGAGGAAGGCGTTTGGTGATTAAGCGTCATTGTGCCTTGACTGAGGGGCGAATCCGGAATCTCAACATTCCATATGGCTCTGTAGTGGTAAAACCTCTCCTCTCCTCCCCTGGCCCCCATTGAGCCACTCCCCCCCCCCGATGACAAGGAAATGGTCTGTTCATGACTTATGGTTTTATCATTCAAATGTTCTCCATTGATGCCCCACCACTGTGATTGGCAGCTGGAGCTGAAAGACCAATGGAGCTGGGCGTCGGCAGCCAGTTGGTAACCGTGACAATGGTGTCTCTCTCTCTGCTTTGTTTTCAAACTTTTCCTGTTGTCACGGAAACCCCTCCAACTACGTTTCTGCCACAAGGACAGCATCCTATTAATCTTTTAAAGATGAGCCTGAGTGAAGAAGCCATAGGGGTGTTGAGGGTGCTGCAGCACCCCCTGAAAAAAATCGGAATTAAAATACAATATACATTTTCACACCAAAAATACACAAAAGTAGTGCACTGGGCCGTTACTAGTCCTGTCTTTGCGGACCAATATAGCCAAGGGAAGCCAGCGAGCTTTTGGCCTCCCTTGATAAAAAGTATAAAATTATAGCCAATCAGTGTTGAGCTAAACTGAGTGAGCTCAACTGTGAATGGACCTGGCACACCCCCAAAAAAAGTGTCAAGGGAAGCCAGTTTGGATTTGGTTTCACTCCTATCACAGAGAGATACGTCATTATATATATATATATAGAAACAACTTGAATTGTTGCATCTCCTTGTGTTGTTGTCCTCCGGTGGCTAGCTAGCTAGCTAAAATCATCCTATTCCTAAATTAGCTGAGAAGATGGAAGTTCAATATGTAGCTAGATGTAGAAGGCTAATGTTAACTAGCTAACGCTGCCCATGAAAGGAAGTTAGTCTAGCAAGCATTTTAGCCAGGTAGCCTAGGACAACAAAAAATAAAAGCATGTACTGTATGACAGAGTCATAGACTGAAAATGTTGGAAACGTTTACTTTCTTGACCATGCTGTAGGTCATGTAACGGTTTGTTACAAGCAAAATATGCTTTGTGGACTTCACAGGACATACTTTGGCTCAGGTTTTGTGATGAAACAAAGGTGTGGTTGAATTTATTCTGCCACTGTGTCTTATTGTCTTGGCCTTAAGCATATATCACGGTTGCAAGGCATATGTACTAACAGGTTAACATCAGAAAATATAATTGCCGCCAATTGTCAGGGAGAAGAGAAAATCCCACTGCGAAATAATGCTTTTTTAATTTATTCATTGACGGAAATACCAGTTGATGGAAATATATTTGACTGGTCATGCTTATCGGTCTACAGGTTAATTCGCATAATTTAGTGGAATTAAATTGGTCCGTGTGTACAGTATATTAGTTATGTATCTTATTTATCACACGCGTACAGCATACAAAGCCTTTTGAGTGTAAAACACTGTCAGACAGCGCTAACGCTGCTGCTACAGCATCTCAGACAGAAAATGCATCGATAGGCAACGGAAACCAGGCTTCATCAGCACGTCACACAACCCTTTGCAATGAACTGGAGGCAGTATACATTTTAAAACCTTGACATTTCGAAACCTGGACGTTTTACGACATAATATGAGGAATGTCTTACCTTGCTTCAAAGTAGCCTAGACAAAGTCAGACCGAATCCGCGGAGGCAATTATTTTATCAACTTTCTTTCATTGTCCAGTAGCCAAAGGCACAAACCTTGTCATATAAGCAAACAATGCTAGTTGTTGCGTATTAGATCTCCCCTCTTTCAAAATGTGTTACTGATATTTTCATCTCTTGTCAGGTGAAGCCGCTCTCATGTGTGGTGCGCTTTTGGGTGTTATCCCTCGAGTTGCTTTATGTAACGAACCTTCCATAGCCTACTGACTTGTGCACATTGGCTGTATGAATTAGGGATCTGTCGTCCCACAACTGTCCCAGAGTCTGTTTGGAATAGGCTATTTCTTTCTCAACAAGCTGACCAATAGAAGAGGTCAACTTTTCTATTATGGGATAGTCGATTAATATAGACTAGTGATTTGGTTGCTCGTTACTCGTCTTGTTGGCTGAGAAAAAGTAAATGTGGACAGTTATTCTAACATCTTAAAAGTGCACGTCAGAATTCGACAAGAAGGACCACACATTGTTGCATCCTTGACTTGCATGTTCTGTTCATGCTCATTACCATAATCTAACAGTGATTTCTGTCATTCTGAGCCTCGTGGGTGGACGACCTAATCAGTTTACACACTGCATTGGGTCCAGTAAATTGGGTCCAGTAAATTGATCAAATGCCCGGTAAATTAAAATGCTGCTGGTCAAATGTATGGCGCAACATTTTCCTAACAGAAACCCTGGTCTGTACTCAGATCTGGAAGATGGCAGTCTGAATAGAACTCCCTGTATTTCTAGAAAATTCTGAGCATATATGGAATTATTTATCTGTTTTGTTATGGGAGAATGGAACTTCATACATTCTGTAGTAGCAGTATGTTTCAATATTGCTCCAGTATATTCAGAAATTCATGCTGTAGGGACCTCTCACTGAGAGATGCAACAGTAACAAGGCCAACAAGTCACTGTGCATAACAGAACAGCAACCTTGTAGAACAGCCCATTTCTCCTACCCCTACATCCATCTCTGTGGCGATCATAGCTGGTCCCATGTTGTCTACATCACAATCCGTTTTCTTATTCTCAGGAGAAAGCTGTCTGACTTGTGGTTGCCAAGGGTTATATTTCTTTTGTGTGGGTTACTATTTCAAGTAATTGGTGTTAATTTTCCTAACAGTGGGAAGTCTGTTCTCTGAGTCCAGATTACTACCCCTTTCAAGGAAAAGCCTTCTTGACACTTTAATTTGTCATGAAAGCCTCTGTGTGCACTGCTACTAAATCCCACTTCATTTAAGAATGGATGACGTGGAAATAGACACAGAAATAACAGAAATATACAGCAGCCAGAGTTGCTGTTCTAAGAGATATGGTGGCTCTTGTATGAAGATACTAGACGCTATCAGGGCACTTGTGTCCTTGTCGCCCCTGCCCTCCCCTCCAGGCCAGTTTGGTCAGGTGCTCCCTGGTTGTGGTCTCATTAGAAACCTGATCAGACAGGCCCAGCTCAGCTCCAGACGGCCAGCTCCAGACACCCAGGCCAACCCCATAGCCCCCCCCCCCCTACCTCTCTGGCTCTCTACCGCGCTCCCTAAACCAGACCCCCATGCCCCAGTCCTGGTCAATGGGTTAGATTGGCTTTCCCCCTCTGGTCCTCTGGTCAACCACCACTGTCATGCTCTGTCGTGTGTCTCTCTCTCTCTCTCTCTCTCTGTCTGCGTGCAGAGCTATTCATAGTCTTCTATTCTGAAAAACACTGTCAATCAATACATTAATAATGAGACGCGTATAGAGTTCAGAACAATATAACCCATGACGTAAAGCTCTAGTCTGAACTACTCCGTTCTTGCAGAATTCTAATGTGGTACATGTATATGTGGTGTAACTGTTCACTTGATCTGCAGAAATATCGACGTTAGATTAACAGGATGTTGAGTCTTTTACAATGTTGATACAATGCCGTCACATGATCAGGCTTAATAATCTGTTTGCTTTATACTGACCGCCTGGAAAGTCTTGCTCTCTTGATTTTCTTTTTCATGACTTCCAGTGCAGTTAATGCAAACCTGGCTCTTTGGATACCTAGTTAAATGTTTGTGTGTGAGAGTGAAGGTATACCTTTGTGAGACTGGATGTGTCAATGTTCCTCCTGACCTGGCGGATGTGTGTTAGAGCACAGCGAGGGGGGCCTCTTTTTGTGTTCCTGTTTGCAGTAGATAAGAATCAACACAAACACTGCTGTCCCAGATTCAGCCTCTCTTCAGTCTACTGATGTCTGCAATCCAGCGCAAGTAGCGCCGTGATCATGTGATCGCGCAGCCGCTAGTTGTCCCTCCACCGCAAGATCTTGAATTTCTTTCTACTTTCGAAGGGGCTGCGATGCATAGCTCCACAGTAGTGTGTAGAGGCATCCTCCACCTCTCCTGACCTCCCCTCCGCATTGAGACCGCACTCTTGACCTGCCGCCCCATTGTTTCCACTGGGGATGGATGGGGAGCCCAGGCGCCTCTGCCAGGGTGATCCGCCACTCAATAGCCACCCCATCTGTCGGCTGCATGCCTGGGCGTCGCAAGCGGGGATTTGACACCGTCTGTGCGAGATCTGAAAGGCGCCCATCTCGGGGGGGCTCTCTGTCTCTGAATAGGGGTTTAACACTGCTGCGTTGGGGTGTTGTCACCCCCCCCCTCTCGTCCCGTCGTAGGCCCCGACCGACGCAGCCGGCTGGGAGTGTGTGTGTGTGTTCGTGTGTGTGTGTGTGTGTGTGTGTGTGTTCGTGTGCGTGGAGGATGAGAGACCTTCATTGTGTCTGTTCACAGGCCCCCCGAGCGACAGGGTCACCTTGTCCCTCAAACAAACGCTGCCCTCAGTGGGATTGTTGGCACTGCGTGTATCTCTAGCATCTATCCCTTTCACATCACAGCCTATTCAGCTCAGGCTGTCTGGATCAAGCTTTCAAAGGACGTCTGAAATGTGTGGGGGGAAACACTCCAAACTGCTTTGCAGGTTAAACTAGTCTTAGTTAGCATCAAGGCTAACAAAACTGCTGATGTCATCCGCTCTGTCTTTTCACTGCTGATTTACGACGATCCATTGAATTGTATATTTGTTTAGTCTCTTTAGTGGGGCATGAGCAGCCTTAGGCTGGGTTGTGGGAGGAAGAGAGAGACTGTATCAGAAAGAGCAGAAGACAGCCGGGGGCAGGAAAGGAGGTCACCTGGTAGCTACTTAGCAGGTGCTCACCAATCCCCACAAGTCACCAACCACTTTGCGGCTCCTCCAGGCAATTTCAGTCAGTTCAAACTGGGGTTAAACACCACCAATAGCACCCTCTCCAAACCTGTGTGTGTGAGTGAAATCCTTCAAACCAAAAGCGCCCTTTGGCAATCTGGGCATGTCACTGTTCTCCAAATTAGTGCCGTGGCAGCTCCACTGTATATCTGAACCAGAGGAATATATTTCACACCAGCGTATGCATTATTAACTGCGCGGCGGGTCCGGTGCTGAGCATTGTGGCGATAGACTGGTTATTCACAGCTCTATTGGGAACGAATGTGGCGTCAGGAGAAACCGCTGCCGCGCTCCACCCTATCAGATCGTTTGTCATGAGTGATAGACAATTTTCAACGGGAGCCCTTTTCCAATTTATTCACCACTGTGCTGTCAGTGCAGTTTCCTACCCCCGTCCCCTCTCTCGCTCTCTCTTTCTCTTACCCATCTCGTCTAGAAATGGGTAAACTCATTATACTAGAGTTTGTGTATGTGTCATTTGTGTACAGACCGTGCTCTGTAGGCTTGGTCTGGATAATTCCAGACCTTAGTCCTGTACTGGATTTTTATAGCTCGCATTCGGGGCCCTGATACCAATTATGCAAACTATTAAAAATTTAAGGAGGACAGTCTTTTTATAATTTAATCCTAAAGTAATAGATTTGATAAAAAATGCATGAGAGGAGCTTTATAGATGAAACTAGAATGAGTGTATCAGAGACTCCAGTGAAGGATGCAGAGGGACTGGGCAGGAGGGAGGGGTGCTATCACCTCATTATTCAAATGAAATGTGATTAGCACAGAGTAATAGTCTCTCAGAGGCAGGGCTCACTGGCCAGTCTATTCAGACCAAACACCCATTGAGGTCATGTTCAGCAGACAAGAAATGGAAGAAAACGGTTCGAAACTGGTTGTAATGGGGTTGTAATGGGGAGGTTCTATCTGAACTTGTCCAATAACAAATGCTTCTTGTCATTTTCCTTAGGCACACATTTTCAAACATTTTGATACTATGTGCTCTAATGAACACAACCTGGGTTTAGGGAGACTCAACGATAACGTTTGCTTTTGTCTGGTAGGGCTGTATATATATATATATATATATATATATAATGATTTCTGAAACCTTTTTCTAGAGCGATGTATTCTACTCCTGTAGCTCCCTGTCTCTCTGACTCTCTCTCTCTCCCGATTGTTTTGTCTTGTCCCTGCGTAAAGTGCACATAGAACGGCGTGAAAGCAGGAAGCCTGCACATCTCTAATTGAATGGCTTTTTCTGCTTGGGCGCGATAGAGCTTTTACTGTCTGTGGTGCTGCTCATACTGTATCATTGCTGAGTGGCAGCAATGATACATTGAGGGCCACAACTTGGGAGTCAACATTGAGGGCCACAACTTGGGAGTCAACATTGAGACAAACGTTGTGTTGTGGTTGTATGTTTGCTGGGTCAGACTGAAAACACTCTGACCCGTTTCCTATGAGTTTAAAGTTGTAAAGTCACGTGCACAAGTACAGTGAAAATGTTTTCCTGGCAAGCTCTGAACCCAACAATGCAATAATCAATATCAATGTAGTACTAAAAATAACATAAGGTAGAACAAGAAACGCACGAGAAATAAGAACACGAGAAAGTAAGAAGCTATAAACAGGGTCAGCTCTAATACCACACAATGTGCAGGGATACTGGAGAGAGAGAGGTAGATCCTCTATGTATAGGAATACAAGGACTAGGCATCAGGATATATGATAAACAGAGTAGCAGCAGCGTAGATAAAGATTGTGTGTGTAGAGTCAGTATAATTGCGTGTGAGTGTTCATAGAGGCAGTGTAAAATGTTTAAATAAAGGGTCAACTCAGATGGTCCATGTAGCTTGTTAGCTATTTAAGCAGTCTTATGGCTTGGGGATAGAGGCTTTTCAAGAGCCTGGATCGGTATGTTCATCAGCGATTGTTGATGCAGATCTTGACTGTCATAATTCCCATACCAAACCGCCACTGAAAGGGATCTCTAGGCTAGTTAAATAAAGGTTGAATAAAAAATACAAAATGATCCACTTCAATCAGTGTAGATGAAAGGGAGGAGACAGGTTAAAGAAAGACTTAAGGATTTTTAAGTCTTGAGACAATTGAGACATGGATTGTGTATATATTGAACGGGGTATGGTTTTACGTGCCAGGCGCACCGGTTTGAATGTGTCAAGAACAGCAACGCTGCTGGGTTTTTCACGCTCTACAGTTTCCCGTGTGTATCAAGAATGATCCAGCCAACTTCACTCAACTGTGGGAAGCATTTGGAGTCAACATGGGCCAGCATCCCTGTGGAATGATTTCGACACCTTGTAGAGTCCATGCCCCAACGAATTGAGGCTGTTCTGAGGGCAAAAGTGGTTGCAACTCAATATTAGTAAGGTGTTCTTAATGTTTTGTACACTCATTGTATATAGATATGTGTATATATATTCGAGAAATTGGGTTGAAACCACCAACGAAAATTGAAAGCCAGCGAAGCTTATGGATTTTAAGTTGTGCCTCAGGGGTAAATTCCTTGTTTTTCTATGGTTGCCTGTTTGTGGAATCAATCCAATCGGGCTAAATCGATCATCTCCGTGGAAAGGTCAGGAGAAGATGCAGCCGTGTTTGAAGTGCTTATCCCCGGGAAAGTGAGCCAGAATTGTGACACCTCCATATGAGTAGGCCAGGCGGATTAGAGGCGGACAGGGTGGCCCACGGGGGCGATTTAGGCAGATCCAGCTCTAAATAAACCTCATATATCACCACAGAGGGAGAGAGCGAGAGAGGAAAAAAAGTTTAAGCTGCCTATACTCTAATCCCCATTTTCAACAGAAAAGCATATTAGCTAGTAGATTTAGAAAAAAATAGGACATTTAGATAAAGCTGAGGGGGGTCAACACTTGTGTAGGATGGGGGCGGTGCACTTCCTTCCTGTGTGTTTTGATTTCATATTGTTTGAAGTCACGGGTCGCTCGGCATCATCCTCTGCAGTCTTTATCTAATGTGGAGTGGGTGGTGGTTTTGAGCAGGAGGCAGCAGCATCTGTGCAGAGTTGAAACAGGGCTCTCTCTAGCTAATCCTCTACCCAGGGATCACTCAGTGGGGTGAAGACAATTACCAGGCTGCTTTCTCATGCTAATGGATTCTCCAACTAGATCTTCAACAAAAAAAAGGGAGAAAAAAGGAGGAGAGGGAGGGAGGCATGGTGGTGCAGGAACAACGACCGACCTAGCTAAAATGGGTTTTTAGATTACTGTTTAATTATGGATAGGGTCCCAGTTGTAATGGCTAAGGTCAGGAATACGGAGTGAGAATTGGTTTTGTTTCGGAGAGAGAAAGGAGATAGGTTGTTATTGGGATTTCGTTGCGCGTGAAAGTGACGTCAAGGACTTCAATGTTCAGAGAGGTCACGCGGTACAGATGCTGCCACTCACCCTTACTTTATATTCGCCCTGCAGCAAGGTGTCAGACTCTGGAGTGGTTTCAAATTGAATTAATATGCCGGAATTTATAGAATTCACTCCCTTGCTATTTCTGCTGGGAGTGGAAAAGAGTATAATGGTCTCCATCTTCACTAATTTCTGGGTCTTGGCAACACTACCTGTCTCCAGTGAAGGACAAACCTGGGCACACGGCTGTAACTCACAGGGATGCAACCTGGAGCAGGAGCCACTGATCTGCTGGAGCAGCAGCCACAGGAAGATGGATGTCTCAGTGGCCTTTTTTACGCTGATGTTTTTGATGTGCCGGGAACACGGACTAGCTTGAACTTCACCAGCGACGTCAATGAAGGGGACGACTTCATCCAACTTCCAAGTTCCTTCTCTCTCTCTCTCTCTCTCTCTCTCTCTCTCTTTCCACATTCTCTCTCTCTCTCTCTTTCCACATTCTCTCTCTCTCTCTCTTTCCACATTCTCTCTTTCTCTCTTTCTCTCTTTCTCTCTTTCCACATTCTCTCTTTCTCTCTTTCCACATTCTCTCTTTCTCTCTTTCCACATTCTCTCTTTCTCTCTTTCCACATTCTCTCTTTCTCTCTTTCCACATTCTCTCTTTCTCTCTTTCCACATTCTCTCTTTCTCTCTTTCCACTTTCTCTCTTTCTCTCTTTCCACATTCTCTCTTTCTCTCTTTCCACATTCTCTCTTTCTCTCTTTCCACTTTCTCTCTCTTTCTCTCTTTCTCTCTCTTTCTCTCTTTCTCTCTTTCTCTCTTTCTCTCTCTTTCTCTCTCTTTCTCTCTCTTTCTCTCTCTTTCTCTCTCTTTCTCTCTCTTTCTCTCTCTTTCTCTCTCTTTCTCTCTCTCTCTCTTTCTCTCTCTCTTTCTCTCTCTCTTTCTCTCTCTCTTTCTCTCTCTCTTTCTCTCTCTCTTTCTCTCTCTCTTTCTCTCTCTCTTTCTCTCTCTCTTTCTCTCTCTCTTTCTCTCTCTCTTTCTCTCTTTCTCTCTTTCTCTCTTTCTCTCTTTCTCTCTTTTCTCTCTTTCTCTCTTTCTCTCTTTCTCTCTTTCTCTCTTTCTCTCTTTCTCTCTTTCTCTCTTTCTCTCTCTCTTTCTCTCTCTCTCTCTTTCTCTCTCTCTCTCTTTTCTCTCTCTCTCTCTTTCTCTCTCTCTCTCTTTCTCTCTCTCTCTCTTTCTCTCTCTCTCTCTTTCTCTCTCTCTCTCTCTCTTTCTCTCTCTCTCTCTCTCTTTCTCTCTCTCTCTCTCTCTTTCTCTCTCTCTCTCTCTCTTTCTCTCTCTCTCTCTCTCTCTCTCTCTCTCTCTCTCTCTCTCTTTCTCTCTCTCTCTCTTTCTCTCTCTCTCTCTTTTTCTCTCTCTCTCTTTCTCTCTCTCTCTTTCTCTCTCTCTCTCTTTCTCTCTCTCTCTCTTTCTCTCTCTTTCTCTTTCTCTCTCTTTCTCTCTCTCTCTCTCTCTTTCTCTCTCTGTGCACCAAACTTCTCCAAATTCTTGAGAAGGAAAAGAGACTAATAATCAGTCAGCCCATGCTGTTATCTTCAATTGTCTGGTCACATTCGCTGATAAAAAAAGCTCTTTATCAGACTCCCTTTGTCATGGAAAGTGCTCACCGTTTTAAAATCGTTATGACCCAGGCAGTTTTTCACTCTCTCATCACTGAACTAGAAATACACTAAGACCTTGCAGGTACAGTTGAAGTCGGAAGTTTACATACACTTATGTTGGAGTCATTAAAACTCGTTTTTCAACCACTCCACACATTTCTTGTTAACAAAATATAGTTTTGGCAAGTCGGTTAGGACATCTACTTTGTGCATGACGCAAGTAATTTTTCAAAAAAATAGTTTACAGACAGATTATTCCACTTATAATTCACTGTATCACAATTCCAGTGGGTCAGAAGTTTACATACACTAAGTTGACTGTGCCTTTAAACATCTTGGAAAATTCCACAAAATGATGTTATGGCTTTAGAAGCTTCTGATAGGCTAATTGACATAATTTGAGTCAATTGGAGGTGCACCTGTGGATGTATTTCAAGGCTTACCTTCAAACTCAGTGCCTTTTTGCTTGACATCATGGGAAAATCAAAAGAAATCAGCCAAGACTTCAGAAAAAAAATTGTAGACCTCCACAAGTCTGGTTCATCCTTGGGAGCAATTTCCAAACGCCTAAAGGTACCAAGTTCATCTGTACAAACAATAGTACTCAAGTATAAACACCATGGGACCACGGAGCCGTCATATCGCTCAGGAAGGAGACGCGTTCTGTCTCCTAGAGATGAACGTACTTTGGTGCAAAAAGTGCAAATCAATCCCAGAACATCAGCAAAGTACCTTGTGAAGATGCTGGAGGAAACGGGTACACAAGTATTTATATCCACAGTAAAACGAGTCCTATATAGACATAACCTGAAAGGCCACTCAGCAAGGAAGAAGCCACTGCTCCAAAACCGCCATAAAAAACCCAGACTACTGTTTGCAACTGCATATGCGGACAAAGATCGTACTTTTTTGAGAAATGTCCTATGGTCTGATGAAACAAAAATAGAACTGTTTGGCCATAATGACCATTTATGTTTGGAGGAAAAAGGGGGAGGCTTGCAAGCTGAAGAACACCATCCCAACCATGAAGCACGGTGGTGGCAGCATCATGTTGTGTGGGTGCTTTGCTGCAGGAGGGACTGGTGCACTTCACAATATAGATGGTATCATGAGAAGGACAATTATGTGGATATATTGAAGCAACATCTCAAGACATCAGTCAGGAAGTTAAAGCTTGGTCGCAAATGGGTCTTCCAAATGGACAATGACCCCAAGCATACTTCCAAAGTTATGGCTTAAGGACAACAAAGTCAAGGTATTGGAGTGGCCATCACAAAGCCTTGACCTCACTCCTTTTGAACATTTGTGGGCAGAACTGAAAAAGTGTGTGCGAGCAAGGAGGCCTACAAACCTGACTCGGTTACACCAGCTCTGTCAGGAGGAATGGGCCAAAAGTCACCCAACTTATTGTGGGAAGCTTGTGGAAGGCTACCTGAAATGTTTGACCCAAGTTTAAATTGTTTAAGGCAATGCTACCAAATACTAATTGAGTGCATGTAAACTTCTGACCCACTGGGAATCTGATGAAAGAAATAAAAGCTGAAATAAATCATTCTCGCTACTATTATTCTGATATTTCACATTCATAAAATAAAGTGATGATGCTAACTGACCTAAGACAGGGAATTTTTACTAGTGTTAATTTCAGGAATTGTGAAAAACTGAGTTGAAATGTATTTGGCTAAGGTGTTTGTAAACTTCCGACTGCAACTGTATATAGGCAGGAGGAAAAGGTTATTTTAGCACACACTCCGTGCAAAAGGATGGCTTTATGTACGTACAAGGGCTGTGCTAATGGGAGAGTATCCTCATGGGAAACATCGTACCTTTTTCTCCCTCTTTGTTTTAGATGACAGCCACTCTCACTCTACGTTTGCGGTTTCATCATACCACACACTCGTTCTCTCCGATTTGTCTTGGAGCTCAGTGTTGTGTGAGTCTGAGAGAGACAAGTCTACCTGTCATATTGGTCTCTATCAAATGTCTCCTTGTTCCATGGGAACAGCTTGGTGGCGTCTCTACCCAGCATTACAGAGTAGAGGGAGGACTGTTGTTGAGGGTCTCAGTATTTCCTGTGTTTGAGGGGTGCAAAATCCACTTGTCATTTAAATCTCGCTGGATTGATTGCTTTCATTTTACTCTGGCGACTCTTTCCCACTCTTGCTTGTACCATTAGTTTCTCTCCGTTAATGTAACGACCGCGGAAACGTTTGTAATGACCTGTCAAACACACTCCGGTAATGGCTGAAATGGGCTCAGCTGAATACATTGGCTTTCCGTTGCATCTATAAGAACACTAAAGCCTGGTCGGGGATTTAACAATAGCGTCTCGACACCTACATCACAATAAAGAGAAGAAATAACTTCGTTTTGACGGGTATTGATTTTTGAAAAAAAGAGTTATGATTTAATACAGTTGAAATGTTTACAAAGTAGATGTGCTAAAATGAAAGCTACTTCCTGAAACTGAACACTGGGATTATAGTGATATTAGGTCTGATCTCACAAGCAACGTAAAGTCTGTTTAGATAGGTGTCATCTAGAACCAAGCGTTTTCAGTTTAAATCACCGGGCATCCTTCTCTTGACACACTTGCTGAGTTATGCAGTAGAACGTGACCACAACTTTAATGAATAATTCATGAAGCAGCAGTCCAGTCGGAGCACATTTTTGGTTGTCTTTTTATATTTAATTTATTAATGTACGCAAATACAGTGTATATGTATATGCCAAAGAGGCACATCTCATTTTTGTTATTTTATCACAAAGTATTGAAAAAAAATAACTGGTATACTAAGAACATGTATATATGAGTGCATTATAAGAAAGGAAAAGGTGACATTTTACAATAAATGTAAAACTTTAATTCCCACAAATGCCTGAACTGAGTATCTTCATCCATTGTCCAACAGTTACATTTTATTTTTATTTATTTTTTCCCCTTCTGTACATTTTTCCGATAACTGTTGCTAGTCTCAGGTCTAAAAACATGACTCAGTGTGCGTGTGAGGAGGAAAACCCCTGCTATGTTCCTAACTGTGTTTTGCTGTGTGGACATGAAATTCAACAGCACAAAAGTAAATGAATCTGTCACCCGTCAGTTTGACTGAATGCGAAGAGTGTCAATATATGAAGAGGCCCTCATAACCCTGCGCCACCGTTGGATCTGTGACGCCCTCCAGTCAGACCCCGGAGTCACCTGAATGCCAGCACAGAGTGGTGTTTTTCAGAACCAAACATGAAGGAAACAAGGAAATAAATCATGTTTCCTTTTAATTATATTCTATTGATTTATTGATCGCCACATATATTTTCAGACGGACATCTATTCAGGCGGAAGCCTTTTGTGTGCGAACGTGCAGGTGACGTGCGTGTGTGGGTGTCTGTGCGTGAGAAGGCTTTGCCGTTTCTGTCTCTCTTTTTCTCTGTGTTTTTGATTTCTTCATAAACTGACGTTGGCTCCTCTTTGATCTGTCGGAGCCAAGCTGAGAAACGATGGCACCAACAAACAATGAACAAAACGACTAAAGACGACGCTCTGTGTTTGAATATTCAAACACAGCAGCATATAGGAGGGGGGGGGTGTATTAGAATAGACCGTGTTGTGTTAATCGATGAATAGATCTGTGACACACATTCAGTGATACCCTGGGATATGAAAGTTCTGTTTTTTTTTTTTTTTTGGACCAGGGTTTAGAGACTTTTTTTGGAGACGAGGCATTGAGAACGGTAGATGGGGTGGGGGGGATTCAGTTCCATTACTATGTCAAGTAAGAGCCCTCTGAGCAAAAACTTGCATATAGGCATCATTTGAAAGTAAGCTTTTAACAGTAATTAAGTCCTACTTGGGTGCTTGTCTTAACATGTGCTCAGTTGATTAGAGGTGTCGGTGATGGAGCAATCCAAGTGGCACACTGACATGTCAAGAGCTGGAAGCATCACGGGGGGGGGGGGGCGTCACGGGGAAGTCACATCTTTGCAGTGGACCACTGAGACTAAGTGCTACTTGCTCCTGTGTTTCCTCTGTCATCTCTGACAGACTATACTTTTATTTCTGTTTATTTCTGTGTTTTTATTTCTTACTGGCCAACGGCAGCACCAATACACACTACATGACAAAAAGTATGTGGACACCTGCTCATCGAACATCTCATTCCAAAATCATGGGAATTAATATGGACTTGGTCACCCCTTTGTTGCTATAACAGTCTCTGCTCTTCTGGGAAGGCTTTCCACGAGATGTTGGAACATTGCTGGAGGGACTTGCCTCCATTCCTCCACAAGAGCATTAGTGAGGTCGGGCACTGATGTTGGGCGATTAGGCCTGGCTTGCAGTTGGCATTCCAATTCATCCCAAAGGTGTTCAATGGGGTTGAGGTCAGGGCTCTGTGCAGGCCAGTCAAGTTCTTCCACACCAATCTCGCCGAACAATTTCTGTATGGTCCTCGCTTTGTGCACGGTGGCATTGTCATGCTGAAACAGGAAAGGGCCTTCCCCAAACTTTTACCACAAAGTTGGAAGCACAGAATTGTCTAGAATGTCATTGTATGCTGTAGCGTTAAGATTTCCCTTCACTGGAACTAAGGGGCCTAGCCCAAACCATGAAAAACAGCCTCAGACCATTACTGGCACTATGCATTGGGGCAGGTAGCGTTCTCGTGGTATCCGCCAAACCCAGATTTGTCCGTCAGACTGCCAGATGGTGAAGTGTGATTCCTCACTCCAGAGAGGGCAACACCACTGCTCCAGAGTCAAATGGTGGCATACTTAACACCACTCCAGCAGACTCTTGGCATTGCACATGGTGATCTTAGGCTTATGTGCGGCTCCTCGGCCACGGAAACCCATTTCATCACGAACAGTTCTTGTGCTGACGTTGCTTCCAGAAGCAGTTTGGAACTCGGTAGTGAGTGTTACAACCGAGGACGGTCCCGTTCTGTGAGCTTGTGTGGACTATCACTTTGCGGCTGAGCCGTTGTTGCTCCTAGACATTTCCGTTTCACAATAACAGCACTTACAGTTGACTGGGGCAGCTCTATCAGGGCAGAAATGTTACGAACCGACTTGTCACGTTGAAAGTCACTGAGCTCTTCAGCAAGGCCATTCTACGGCCAATGTTTTGTCTATGGAGATTGCATGGCTGTGTGCTCGATTTTATACACCTGTCAGCAACGGGTGTGGCTGAAATAGCTGAATCCACTCATTTTAAGAGGTATGTGTGTGTGTGTATATATATATATATATATATAGTTCTAACTGTATGCATTTTTCATATGTGAACTGTAGAAAAGGGGTTGTTGCTTACATTTACATTTTAGTCATTTAGCAGACGCTCTTATCCAGAGCGACTTACAGTAGTGAATGCATACATTTCATTTTTTTTCCTGTGCTGGCCCCCCGTGGGAATCGAACCCACAACCCTGGCGTTGCGAACACCATGCGTTGCAAACGCCATGCTCTACCAACTGAGCTACGGGGAAGGCTAGAGTCAGAGTGTCACAGTTGTCTCATTTGGGTGGCCTTTTATTAGGCATTAATGATAGAACTAGCCCTGCACAGAGACACAGCAGTCAGCCCAGAAGTCAATTAGTCCTCATTGCTATGACATGGTTGACATTAGTGTATGCAAGCGTGTGGTGATATGAGATGGCAGTCTACTCACTGCTTTTGGACTGACAGCAAACCATGACTGAAACACTGATGCTGACTGGAATATGGAACCAAAAGGGTACTGCTTTATTTGATTTGACAGCCCAGTTTAAGCTGGTACTTACCTAGGCCTGGTTTCCCAAAAGCAAAGTTAATCTTTGGAACCTTTTTAGGAGCGTCGTTAAATCTCCGCGCTGTGTCCCAAAACCATTGTTATTGACGCACTTTAAAACGCTTGTAGTCTAACGCCTGCCTCAGACCGCTCGTAGAACAGCTAAATGCGTCGTTAATGAAAACTAAGATGACTGCATTAAAATATAAATACTGTAGCTATAGGCCTATTTCAATCATATTGAAATACATTTCATGTTCAATAAATGTAGTTCTATTTTGCTACTTGTAGGCTACTGTCTGTAATTTGTCTCAGTATATTTCATGATGTGTAGACTAACGTGAGCAATGATGTGCCAAATCGGTGATTTAGTGCATTTTTATAGGGTAAGCCACAACAATATTTGCAGCCATAGGTGATAATATCTCTCTAGGAGCTGATCCGTCTTCAGTATTGTGAGACCATTTTAATCTTAAATGGTAATATTTGAATGTAGAGAGCTGATCCGAGAGCAGCGTGGCCTTTCTTTCCATCCTATCAGTGTCGACACGTACTCCAACGACGCACTTGGTTCTCTCTGCATGTTTTGGGAAACGCCCGTTACGTCTTCGGCCGCTGTGGGAAAGATGCATCGTTAAAACACCCTGTAAGCCTAAGTTCCATCACGATTGGGGAAACTGGGCCCTGATATTTAGGCGTACGGTAAGGCTTTGTAAGTATTGTCATTCTGTATTCCTAACAGTGAAGTGAAGGGATCCTGCTGCACTGACCTTTCTCCATATGTGTTATAGAAATAGTGTCACCTACCAACTACTTCCTGTAGGCTTTAGCACACAATGGCCTTTTGTTGGGCCAGTTTTGTTTTGCTGGTGTATTGGGTTGTGCAGGACTGTTGAGTATAGACTGTGTCTAGGGGCCTGTATTGTTCTAGGGAATCGGTGTCTCTTGTTAGTGGAGCTGTGAGGGTTGGTTAACAATGCCTTATTTAATGTCCCAGCCTGCGTGCCTGTCAGCAAATATCCTCTCAGGATTTGTATGTGTGTGTTGTTTATACTTGTGTGTGCTGGTGCAGTGTGTGTCTGCGATCTATGGGAGCCTCTCCCTTTGTGTTTGTGTCCCCAAATTGGGGTCTGTAGCTCTTCTATTGTGTGCCCTATCCACCGTAGACTAGTGTGTATGCGTGAATGTGTGCGTGCGTGTATAGTGCTGTGTGTGTGGAGGAAAGTTAAAGGGCAGGGGAGTTTACTGCCAGCCATTCCTAATGGTAATGGGGCCTTTCATTCTCCCGCTATTCATGAGGGGGAGCTGGGGGGATCAGCGGGGTAGAGGCAGTGCCTTGTTAAAGAAAAAAGAAAGGGATTTGAGTGTGTCGATTGGATTAACTTGTTTGGGTTTATTAACAGGGGAGACACAGCATCTTGTTAAAAGCGCTGCATGGGGCGTCCCACAGTGAGCCGGTGGGTCACTATTCAATTAGGCCCAAGCCCGCCCTGTTCACCAAGCACGGCCACTACCAGTCAGCCCGCCACCACCAGTCAGCCCGCCACCAGGCTCCCAGACCTGCTCTGTTGGAAGGGGGTGGGGGCATCACCAGGGCTGCACGCACAAACTGACAGACAGACAGTCGCAAACACACATGTACACTACTCTTTTACAATGGCTTCCACTTTTGGAGCGTACAAGGCCTTTCCTGTGGTTGCTCTCCCAACCTGGTTGGATGCTTGTTTAGGCAGACAGCCCCCTGAGTGCAGGGGGACGCTCCTCCTATAATCTGAGGGTCCATTCTCATTGACGAGAATTAATATCTATTCTCCAGAGACATTACTGTAATGTATATTTCAACATTAAACAGTAAAAATGCTAATAGCAAAGCATTGTTTTTGAAACATGAAATGTATAGACATTTTTATTATATTTTAGTTTTCACCTCAAATTGCAGTAACAGCCTGAGCCACCGCCCATGCAAGAAGCTGATCAACTCACCAAGGGAATTATCAGCATTTTCAATCGGCATTTTCCGTTTACCTCATATAATGATACAATTAAGCCTGGTTTGTTCTAAGATAGCTTTAATACGGCGGAACTGTACTTTTACATATTCGTATGAGAGGGGTAAACGTTTGTTTAATATACTAACGTTACTAGCTAGCATAGGTACCTAGCTGTGTTTATTGTCATGCAAGCTACATTTAATTATCTGCACACGCTTGTGAATTGTTGAAGAGTGTAGCTAATATGGTTTGGTTGCATTATCCCACAGTAGTTAATGTTGGAAAAGTTTATTGCATCGTTGAATAGTTTTCGACTTACTGGTGGCTACTGGGATACTGATATTTACGGTAAATTCAGAGCTCCAGAGCAATAATGTCACGTTACCAGACAACGAAAGGTAAGGTAAGGATGTAAGGTAAATGAGGGTTCCATTTCTTTTATACAATTTGCTCATTTTTTTCTAGAAACATTATACTGCACATTACTATATTATTATTATTTAGCTCCTTTGTTAGCAGTAAGATACAGTTTATAGTTCATGCCCAGTTCGGTAGGAAAATGTTTGTATGGAAAGGTATGTTCGTATAATCTGTTCCACACATATATGCGGTTATTTACCCGTCTCTAAGCTACAGTGTACATGGAAGTGGTCATGTCCGTTTCGGACATAATATATTTAATGCTTGTGCTTCTAGCTCCGACAGTGCAGTAATATCTAACAGGTAATATCGAACAAATTACACAACATATACACAAAACACACATCTAAGTAGGAATTAATTAAAACTATATACATATGGACGAGCGATGTCAGAGCGGACCGGACTAAGATAAAGTAGAATAGCATACAGTATATACATATGATATGAGTAATGCAAGATATGTAAACATTATTAAGTGAATGAGACAGTATATAATACAGAATATACATATGATATGAGTAATGCCAGATATGTAAATCTTATTAAAGTGACTAGTGTTCCATTCCGTAAAGTGACCAGTGATTTCTAGTCTATGCCTATAGGCAGCAGCCTCTAATGTGCTAGTGATGTCTTTTTAACAGTCTGATGGCCTTGAGATAGAAGCTGTTTTTCAGTCTCTCTGTCCCAGCTTTGATGCACCTGTACTGACCTCGCCTTCTGGATGATAGCGGGATGAACAGGCAGTGGCTCGGGTGGTTAATGTCCTTGATGATCTTTTTGGCCTTCCTGTGACATCGAGTGCTGTAGGTGTCCTAGAGGGCAGGTAGTTTGCCCCCGCTAATGCGTTGGGCAGATCGCACCACCCTCTGGAGAGCCTTGCAGTTACGGGTGGTGCAGTTGCCGTACCAGGCGGTGATACAGCCCGACAGGATGCTTTCAATTGTGCATCTGTAAACGTTTGTGAGGGTTTTAGGTGACAAGCCACATTTCTTTAGCCTCCTGAGGTTGAAGAGGCTCTGTTGCACCTTCTTCACCACACTGTCTGTGTGGGTGATCCATTTCAGTTTGTCAGTGATGTGTACGCCAAGGAACTTGAAGCTTTCCACCTTCTCCACTGCGGCCCCGTTGATGTAGATAGGGGGGTGCGCCCTCTGCTATTTCCTGAAGTTTGTTTTGTTGACGTTGAGTGAGAGGTTGTTTTCCAGGCACCACTCTCCCAGAGCCCTCACCTCCTCCCTATAGGCTGTCTCGTCATCGTTGGTAATCAAGCCTACTACTGTTGTGTCGTCTGCAAACTTGATGATTGCAGATGACACAACAGTAGTAGGCTTGATTACCAAACCTACTAATACATCTAATACATCTGTATTAGCCAGATGTTGGTGTTATGTTCCCATACATTTTGGTATTTTCCTTGGGTATACAGTATATGGGCTCGTTTTGGAGAGAAATTCAGTTCTGCTTTAGAATTTAAGTGGGGAGTCTGCTTGAGCCAGGTACACTCCTATGTGTACATCCCCGTATGTGTTGTGAATACCTTTGCCAGCTATCACTATTGAACACTGTGGATAAATATGGACACCTTTTGCACCAGACCTTCAGTCACACTTTATTTGGATAGTCCATCTGTAGATGATGGTCATACTATCTGTTCATAAGCATCTGGCGATCTGTTGATAAGCAACTGCTTGCTAAGGGTACGGTTAAGGTAAGGTTTAGAATAAGGATTAGGGTTAAGTTTAGGTTTAGGATAAGGGCTAGAGTTAGTAGATAGTTAGTTGAAATGTTACTGATAGTCCATCTGTAGACGTTCTACAGACTATCCAAATAAAGGGTCACAGAACCTTCTGCCTCCTGAATATCTACCCTTACGACCACATCTCTACGTTACCTAGTTCACATTTGGTAGGATATGAACCCACGCCTCCGAAGAAACTGGAGCCTCAAAAAGGAGTCACAGGAGTAAAGTGAAAGCTATATCAATTCAGCAAGATTTAAGTGACAAGTGGATTTTGCACCGCTCAAACACAGGAAATAGATGGCTGAAAAATACATCCTCAGGTGGGCGGGGCATGCACGCTGCGAACTTAATTGTTACCAGAAATGATTTGATATTGAGATAAAAACAGCTGCATTGGACCTTTAATAAATGGGCTGAGAGGACACAGAGAGAGGCTTTTAGTCTGTGAATGGCCAGTAATGAGCTCAAAGTGCCTGTGTGTTTGGGCCAGGCCTGCCTCGCTGTGTGTGTGTGTGTGTGTGAGAGAGGGGAAATGGCACTGCTCACACTAGTAGGCTTTTCAGGGGCACCTGGCATGTGCGTGGATGCACACACTGCAATCAATAGGTCTTCTTTGACTATGCCTACAGCACATGAACGCCAGGGGTTTTTGTCCATCAAAAAGGGGCTTAGGTGGTGGGCGTTGCAATCAGCGAGGTCGGCCCATCAGAGCGGCTGAATTCTAGAGAACATTTTGGAGTGGCGCAGCGGTCTAAGGCACTGCATCCCAGTGCTGAGGCGCCACTACAGCCTGGGGTTCGATCCCAAGCTGTGTCAATCTCAAATACAAAATACATTTTGATTTGTTTAACACTTTTTTGGTTACTACATGATTCCATATGTGTTATTTCATAGTTCTGATGTCTTTACTATTATTCTCCAATGTAGAAAATAGTAAAAAATTAAGAAAAACCCTTGAATGAGAAGGTGTGTCCAAACTTTTGACTGGTACTGTTTATAAAAAAGATTTAGAGGCCCCCCATCTTGGCGGTGAAGATACATGTTTTGCAGTTTAAAGCTAATTTCCTGAAATTCTACCCATTTTGACACGTAGCCGACAGGAAATGTTGCAATTTGAAAGCTAATTTGCTGAAATGCTATGCATTTTGCCATGGGCTAAAGCTGTGTTATTTTGCTTAAACATAATAACTAAATCAATACTGCTAAATTAAGTGTTTTTGGAGTTTTCAATTCTCCCTGACTGTTTAGCTTTTCTTTAGGTGATTGTAAATTCTCAAAGATTATGTTATATAAAAACTATGTAGGTCCATTATATTTTCTACGTACTTTATAACTGAGTTTTAGTCGTTGAAGTTTACACCGAAAGTGTTTTTCCATCCTGAAAATGTATAAAACAAAAAACATTTATATATACATACACTGAGTGTACAAAACATTAGGAACACTTGCTCTTTCCATGACACAGACTGACCAGGTGAATCCAGGTGGAAGCTATGATCCCTTATTGTTGTCACTTTTTATTTTATTTATTTAACCTGTAATTTAACTAGTCAAGTCAGTTAAGAACAAATTCTTATTTACAATGACGGCCTACCCCGGCCAAACCCGGACGACGCTGGGCCAATTGTGCTCCGCTCTATGGGACTCCCAATTACGACCAGTTTTTAAATTCAATTCTAATCACTGTAGATTAAGGGGAGCAGACAGGTTTAAGAAGGATTTTTAAGCCTTGAGACAATTGAAACATGGATTGTGTGTGTTCCATTCAGAGGGTGAATTGGCACGACAAAATATTTTAGTCCCTTTTTAAATGGGGTATGGAAATAGGTGCACACAGACACATGCTTTAAACATTATAGAGTTACTTATAGTTCGAGGTTCGGATCTACTGTGTTTACATTCAGTGTTTAGTCTACAACAAATGAGGCGATAGAGTTTATACACACAATAACTTACATTCTGTGAGGCATTTGGGTCTTTATGGTCATAGAGCTGGAGATTTATAGCCTACGGGGAGATTGATTAGTGCCTTCACTGGCCCTGATGCAGGGTTGGCAATCCCCCTCCCCACCCATTTGCCTGTTCACACACACAGACACATCTTGGTCCCCCAGGCCTTTGCTGACACTTTCCGAGAGCGGTCGCATGTTAAGTTGCTACAGACAGACTGCTGTTTCTCAACATTACAATTTTTTTGCTGTCCATAGATAATGCTATCAATCACCACGGCGCTGTGTGTGTGTGTGTGTGTGTGTGTGTGTGTACTGTACATGTGCGTGTATGTACTGTACAGTGCCTTCAGAAAGTATTCATACCCCTTGACTTATTCCACATTTTGTTGTTTTACAGCCTGAATTCAAAATCGAATAAAAATAATAATAATTCTCACCCATCTACACATAATACACATAATGACAAAGTGAAAACTTGTTTTTGGAAATTCTAGCAAATGTATTGAAAAATGAAATTCAGAAATATCTCATTTAGATAAGTATTCACACCCCTGAGTCAATACACAGTCTAAGAGCTTCCCACACCTGGATTGTGCAACATTTGCCCATTATTCTTTTCAAAATTCTTCAAGCTCTGTCAAATTGGTTGTTGACCATTACTAGACAACCATTTTCAGGTCTTGCCGTAGATTTTAGTCAAAACTGTAACTCGGCCACTCAGGAACATTCACTGTCTTGTTGGTAAGCAACTCCAGTGTAGATGGGATTTCATCTCCCAGTGTCTGGTGGAAAGCAGACTGAACCAGGTTTTCCTCTAGGAGTTTGCCTGTGCTTAGCTCCATTCCATTTCTTTTTATCCTGAAAAACGCCCCAGTCTTTAACGATTACAAGCAAAAAATATGGAGTGTGGTACTCAGTGATGTGCTGTATTGAATTTGCCCCAAACATAACACTTTGTATTCAGGACAAAAAGTTAATTGCTTTGCCACATTTGTTAGTATAACTTTAGTGCTTGAATGTGTTTGAAATTCACTGTTCGACTAAGGGACCTTACAGATAATGGTATGTGTGGGGTACAGAGATGAGGTCGTCATTCAACAATCATGTTGAACACTATTACATACAGAGTGAGTCTATGCAACTTATTATGTGACTTGTTAAGCACATTTTTACTCCTGGACTTATTTAGGCTTTCTATAACAAAGGGGTTGAATACTTACAGTGCATTCGGAAAGTATTCAGACCCCTTCCCTTTTTCCACATGTTGTTACGTTACAGCATTATTCTAAGAACATGTTGATCAATCTACACACAATACCGCGTAATGACAAAGCAAAAACAGGTTTTTAAAATGTTTGCAACTTTATAAAAAATTAAACCGATACCTTATTTACATAAGTTTTCAGACCCTTTGCTATGAGACTTGAAATTGAGCTCAGGTGCATCCTGTTCCCATTGATCATCCCTGAGACGTTTCTACAACTTGATTGGCGTCCGCCTGTGGTAAATTCTATTGATTGGACATGATTTGGAAAGGCACACACCTGTCTATATAAGGTCCCACAGTTGACAGTGCATGTCAGAGCAAAAACCAAGCCATGAGGACGTAGGAATTGTCCGTAGAGCTCTGAGACAGGATTGTGTCAAGGAACAGATATGGGGAAGGGTGCATAAACATCTCTAGCATTGAAGGTCCCCAAGAACACAGTGGCCTCCATCATTCTTCAGAAGAAGTTTGGAACCACCAAGACTCTTCCTAGAGCTGGCCTGCCGGGTCAACCTGAGCAATCGGGGGAGAAGGGCCTTGATCAGGGAGGTGACCAAGTACCCGATGGTCACGCTGACAGAGCGCCAGAATTCCTCTGTGGAGATGGGAGAACCTTCCAGAAGGACAACCATCTCTGCAGCACTCCACCAATCAGTCCTTCATGGTAGTGGCCAGACGGAAGCCAATCCTCAGTTAAAGGCACATGACAGCCCGCTTTGGAGTTTGCCAAAGCGCTCAGGACCTCAGACTGGGGGCGAAGGTTCACCTTCCAACAGGAAAATGACCTTAAGCACATAGCCAAGACAACGCAGGAGTGGCTTCAGGACAAGTCTCTGAATGTCCTTGAGTGGCCTAGCCAGAGCTTGGACTTGAACCCGATCAAACATCTCTGGAGAGACCTGAAAATAGCTGTGCAGCAACGCTCCCCATCCAACGTGACAGAGCTTGAGCGGATCTTCAGAGAAGAATTGGAAAAACTCCCCAAATACAGGTGTGCCAAGCTTGTAGCGTCCTACCCAAGAAGACTCGAGGCTGTAATCGCTGCCAAAGGTGCTTAAACAAAGTACTGAGTAAAGAGTCTGAATGATTATTTAAATGTTCTATTCAGTGATGTAAAGTACTTAAGTATAAATACTTCAAAGTATTTCTTAAGTTGTTTTATTGGGTATCTGCACTTTACTTTACTATGTATTTTTTTGACAACATTTGCTTCACTACATTTCTTAAGAAAATGTCGTTTTTACTCCATACATTTTCCCTGACACCCAAAAGTACACGTTACGTTTTGAATGCTAAGCTGACAGGAAAATGGTCCAATTCATGCACTTATCAAGAGAACACGTGGTCATCCCTACTTCCTCTGATCTGGTGAACTCACTAAACACAAATGCATAATTTGTAAATGACTGTTCCCCCTGGCTATCAGTACATTTTAAGGAATTTTAAATGATTTATACTTTTGATACTTAAGTATATTTTAAACCAAATACTTTTAGACTTTTACTCAAGTAGTATTTTACTGGGTGACTTTTACTTTTACTTGAGTCATTTTCTATTACGGTATCTATACTTTTACTCAAGTATCACAATTGATACTTTACCACTGATAGTTCAGTTTTGTATTTTTAATAAATGTGCAAAAAGTTCTAAACCTGTTTTTGCTTTGTCATTATGGGGTATTGTGTGTAGATTGATGAGGGGAAAAAATCTATATAATCCGAATATGGCTGTAATGATACAAAATGTGGAAAAAGTCAAAGGGTCTAAATACTTTCTGAATGCTCTGTATTGACTGAAGACATTTCAGCTTTTCATTTTTTTTAATTAGTAAAAAATTCAAAAAACGTGATTCCACTTTGACATTATGGGGTATTGTGTGTGTGTGTGTGTGTGGGCCAGTGACAAAAAACCCTCTATTTAATCCATTTTAAATTCAGGCTGTAACACAACAAAATGTGGAAAAAGTCAAGGGGTGTGAATACTTTCTGAAGGCACTTTGTGTTAGTTAGAAAGAGGTGTATCTAATAGACAGAAGTCACGCTAGAGCAGATGCCATGTTTGAAAGCGTCAGTTTGGACCCGCCTTCCTCTAACCTGTTTGAACTCTTCTGCCCCCAGCACAGGGCAGGTGCATATTTATCATTTGTCACAGAGTTCCTAAGAAGACAGGCAGTTGTAGGCGGCATAGAGCCAGGCCTTGTCCCAGCTTGCTACTGAGCTTCACAGACTTCCATGCCCGTGAAGCTTTGCTTCTGTTCTGATGCTTTTCTCACATTCTTTCTTCATTCCCTTCTCTCGTTCTCTTTCTCCCCCAGGTTGGCCTTGGCAGTCCTCCGGCTGTAGTTGTCTCCCCACCCCCCCACCATGCTGGCCTGCCTGCAGAGGAGGCAGAACCCTCCCATCCCATCCTCCCAGCACCCCCTGTGTGCTAGCAAGGCCCTGGAGCCGCCTCAAGCCCTCAGCCGAAAATGTAAGTCCACGACAAGGGAAATAAAAAGAAAGGTCAAGGGTTTTGTTAGGTTGCCGTTATTTGTTGTTTCCAAATGTACAGTGCCTTTAGAAAGTACTCACACCCCTTGACTTTTTACTAGGGCTGTCCCTGACTAATGAAATTCTTGGTCGACCGAGAGTCGTCTGTTCTTTCAACCAATTGATTGGTCAAAATGTTAAAATGTGTATTTTTCCATATATAGACACACTGTTTGAATAAATTCAAATATATGTAGGCTACTGCTAACACAAATTACTAAAGAGGGAGCCAGAGATCAATATAGCCTAACCAGAAGACCCCCCCCCCCCCCGCACCTGCAGCTCGTTTCTACTGGCCTTAGCAGATTCTGCCGTTACGCTCCTAAAGTTGCTGGTAATAGGCTACACCAGCAGTCTGAAACCTTTTCCATTTGGAGTGCCATGTTGTCATACCATTTCTACTGATTAGTCTCAATATCTACAAATCAATGCCAAGTGGTTAATCAAAATTCTATCTAAATGAAAATGATACAAATCTAAAAGTAACTTCTATTGCCAATATGTAAAAATAGCCTACGTTAAGCCAACAAATAAAAACATTGCAGCCTGCAGGTAGAAAATATCCTGATAAAAATAAATATCCTATAAATCACATTGGCTACGCATGGCCTGTCTGCAAGGAACTTGAAACATTGTATCAACAATTAACTTGATCCAAAATCCTGTGTTAGCAAACTTGCAACATTGTATAAAATATTCTGGGAGCTCAAGTTTCCTGCGCCATTAAGCTCCGGACAGACAGCCACAGCTGTCGGCTATTTGTGCAAGGTATAAGAAATAATCAGATAGGCCTATTTTATGACGTTTCCACCGGATCAGAGCATGACATTTTTTCTCCTTTCATGCTGAGTGGTTATAGAAAGGGAGAGCGCTGGAAATATTTTTCAAAGGAACTAATGTCATTCTCAATGGAGGTCAAACAGACTGCTGTTTGATTCAAATAAAAAAGTACTTTGAGAAGCTCCACGGTGATGGGGAGTTAAGTCAATCAGAAATAGTATCAGATCCCCAAATGGGCACATTTACAAGCCTACATTTGCGTGCAGGCCAGGTAGCCTAGGCCTACTGTACTTCTATGCATAAACAGGTGCATGTCCTTACTCAAGATTGACAGGAGCACTCCAAACAATGACAATGAATAAATTGACAACTCGACCAGTCGACTAAATGGGGTCAGCCCTACTTTTTACACATTTTGTTATGTTAGAAAGTGAGATTAAAATGGATTTAATTGTCCTTTTTTGTCAATGATCTACACACAATATTCTAATGTCATACTGGAAGGGAAAATTATACGATTATGAAAAATAAAACATCTTGATTAGATAAGTATTCAACCTCTTTGGCAATGATTACAGCTATGAGAGTTTTTTTGGTAAGTCTCTAAGAGCTTTGCATACCTGGATTGTACAATATTTGCCCATTTTATTCTTTAAAATATTCAAGCTCTGTCAAGTTGGTTCTTGATCATCGCTAGACAGGCATTTTCAAGTCTTGCCATAGATTTTCAAGGAGCAAACTATAACTAGGCCACTCGAACATTTCAATATCGTCTTGGTAAGCAACTCCAGTGCATGTTTGTCATTTTCCTGCTGAATTTGTTTCCAGTGTCTGTTGGAAAGCAGACTGAACCAGGTTTTTTTGTATCCCCAAAAAACTCCTTAGTCCATGCCGATGACAAGCATACCCATAACATGATGCAGCCGCTACCATGATTGAAAATATGAAGAGTGATACTCAGTGATATGTTGGATTTGCCCCAAACAATGCTTTGTATTCAGGACCAAAAGTTAATTTCTTTACCACATTTTTTGCAGTATTACTTTAGTGCCTTATTACAAACAGGATTCTTTGTTTTGGAATAATTGTATTCTGTACAGGCTTTCCTCTTTTCACTTTGTCATTTAGATTAGTATTGTGGAGTAACTTCAATGTTGTTGATCCATCCTCAGTTTTCTCCGATCACAGCCTTTAAACTCTACTGTTTTAAAGTCACCATTGGCCTCATGGTGAAATCCCTGAGCGGTTTCCTTCCTCTCCAGCAGCTGAGTTAGGAAGGACGCCTGTATCTTTTTAATGAGTGGGCGTAGTGGTACACCATCCAAAGTGTAATTAATAACTTCACCATGCTCAAAGGGATAGTCAGTGTCTGCTTTTTTTTTATTTTCACCCATCTACCAATAGGTGCCCTGCTTTGCGAGACCTTGGATAACGTCCCTGGTCTTTGTGTACCTTACAGATAATTGTATGTCTGTGGTACAGAGATGGGGTAGTCATTCAAAAATCATGTTAACCACTATTATTGCATGCAGTGAGTCTATGCCACTTATTATGTAACTTAAGCAAATTTTTACTCCACTTTGACATTATGGGATATTGTGTGTAGATCAGTGACACACAATCTCAATTTAATCCATTTTAAATTCACTCTGTAACACAACAAATGTGGAAAAAGTCAAGGCACTGTATTTGATGTGGTGTGCACTTACAGTAAAGTGAGACTTTGGGTTGCCGTCTTGTGTTGTTCCTCATTGGGAAGAGAGGGACTGTTTAACTGTGCTGACTGTGCAGTCCTGGCAACGCCGCGTTTGAACAGCGTTAGTGTTTAATGTGCCTCCCTTGCCCTGGGTGACCCTCGGGGACCCTCGGGGTGTGTAAACATTTACAGTGTGTGGCCCCTGCCTCTGCGGCCCGGTGGCCTGGCTGTAAAGCACCACAGCTGCTCTGTTTGAGCCCAGAACACAAGCCTCCAACTTCCCTCACATGAAACACTATGTCCATGGGAAGTTATGTAAAACAGGAGGGGAAAGAAACTAGTTTGGGCCAGCTAAGGATTAAAGAAAGCTGCTGTATTCCCGCTGGAAGGTGAATTTCTGCCTAAATTCCCTGAAGCCTCAGGATTAACCCTTTAGTGGAACAAAACTGTCCTGTTTGTGTGTGTCGGGATGGGGGGGGGCTGTTACGCTTATAGGCCACTAAATACTCTGGGAACGTTCTATGTTTGCGTGGCAGTCCTAGTACCAAGCCGATTAAAGGAGAAGTAGAGAAGGAGCACACTAACCTAGCAGTTTCTACCTCCGCTTAGGGAAGCTTAAAGGAACTATTGTACATGTAACAATTTCACCTGCTAATAGCCCTACTTTTCAATAGCATATCACTAGTAGTAAAGGAAACATACTTTTCTGACTTCCGCATGCCACAATAAATTAGCTTTATTGGTCTGGCCAGCTTGTGTACACCTTTCACTGTTGCATGATTTGATTCTTGTTGACAACTTGTAACAGTTGTTTTTAAAGTACGATAAGGTTGTAAAGCGATACTCAGCTTTCTCAATATTTTTTTTTTTTAGAAAACAAATATTATGGCTAAAAGGTTACATGTTACTCCTTTAATGGGGATCGCAGTGCCTGCTCCCCTTCCTCGCTCTACCCAGCTCCCAATTGAAAGGCTGTCGACGCCCCTGATTGGCTGTAGGGCAAGAAATGAAATACTAACCTGGGTCTGACAGGCCAATTAGCTTTCAACAATGTCCTTCCCCTGTTTGCGTCAATTATCAAAGGGGAGCGGTAAAGAGAGGACCTGGTTGTTCAGACCTACGTGTGTGTTTCCTGGTTCCATGAGTATGGAGCAGACCTATAGTGGAGTGAAGCCCGTCCAGTTGAGTGAATGAGAAAGTGATTAAGAGGGGAGAAATGGAGAGTGCGAGGACAAAAGAGGTCGGCCTCGAATGGCCATCTTAATCGATTCCTTCCAATTTGGACAGGATTAGCCCACTTCCTCCCCGGCCTCTTATTGAAGAGCAGCCAGTGGGAGTCGGAGTTGGAATCAATAGATAAAAAGAACAGTTTCTCCTTGTCTCCCCTTCTCTCTCTCTCTCTGTCTCTCTCTGTCTCTCTCTGTCTCTCTCTGTCTCTGTCTCTCTCTCTCCACCTGTTCAATCCGTTGATTGAAAGATTACCACCGTGGCCGCATTGAGGTTTATAATGAGTGTATTTGAGAAGACTGGCCTCCTTTCTGTCCCGGTGGAGGTGAGCCTGTGTGTTGGATTTCAGAATTGTACTGTACTCTATAGCCCTTGCCCCCTCAATGAGAGAGGGGATTGTTCAGCCAGGCTCAAAAGGGGTTCGGAGAGGCAGATGTCGGCTTTGGCCGGGGGAACGTGGGCACACACTGAGCTCCCTCGTGCAAAGCTAGGTCATCGTCGATCGATCAGCCTTGGCCCAGTTAGAGATGAGGGACGAGGAGGGGGCGTTGTGGGGTAAGTTGACCCGGGCTCTCAGTAGAACGCTGCTGCCCGTCTCTGCCTGCCTGAACGATTCCAACCGCTCACAGAGAGAAAGCGTGTGAGGGAAATTATTACCTGGCAGTGACAGGAGAGAGGAGCTGCTCTCCCATTTGCATCTTCTGTCCTTTGCACAAAAGTAGTGAGGAGGGTGGGTGGATGCTTAGGAGGCGGTGGTGGGTAGGGGGGTGAGAGGGTGAGGAGTGGGGCAGCAGGGGTATTAGAACCCCCCCTGCATGTAAATGCCGAGGGGCTGCACAGTTCATTGACGTGACTCCCATTAAAAATACCTCATACCCTCAATAAAAAAGGACTTAACTGGCGGGAAGCATTCAGATCGGCTTGCCAGACAATCAATTTCCCCTGTGCGCACAGAGCTTAACGGGAGAAAAGGGAGGCAGGGAGGAAGGGGGAAAGCCCTTTTAAAAATATCAGTGTGTAGGTAATATCACTGAGGAAGCCAAGCCAGGAAAAAGCCATATTACAACCTATGTGTTTTGATAATTGCGTTGTTTGCAATATAACCTGTTAGTTCATATCCCTTGCCACCGTGATATATAGGCCTAAGGCTGAGACAATAAGAAGACACAGTGGCAAAATAAATTCAATCACACCTTTGTTTATAACAAAACCAGGGAGCAACATCTGTCCGGTGAGGTCCACAAACAAGCACTTACAGTTGAAGTAGGAAGGTTACATACACTTAGGTAGGAGTCGTTTAAACTCGTTTTTCAACCACTCCACTAATTTCTTGTTAACAAACTGTGGTTTTGGCAAGTCGGTTAGGACATCTATTTTATTTACTTTCTAAGTAATTTTTCCAACAATTGTTTACAGACAGATTATTTCACTTATAATTCACTCTATCACAATTCCAGTGGGTCAGAAGTTTACATACCCTAAGTTGACTGTGCCTTTAAACAGCTTGGAAAATTCCAGAAAATGATATCATGGCTTCAGAAGCTTCTGATAGGCTAATTGACATAGTTTGAGTCAATTGGAGGTGTACCTGTGGATGTATTTCAAGGTCTACCTTCAAACTCAGTGCCTCTTTGCTTGACATCATGGGAAAATCAAAAGAAATCAGCCAAGACCTCAGAAAAAAAACTGAAGGCCTCCACAAGTCTGGTTCATCCTTGGGAGCAATTTCCAAACGCCTGAAGGTACCACGTTCATCTGTACAAACAATAGTACAGAAATATAAACACCATGGGACCACGGAGCCGTCATAACGCTCAGGAAGGAGACGCGTTCTGTCTCCTAGAGATTAACGTACTTTGGTGCGAAAAGTGCAAATCAATCCCAGAACATCAGCAAAGGACCTTGTGAAGATGCTGGAGGAAACAGGTAGACAAGTATCTATATCCACAGTAAAACGAGTCCTATATCGACATAACCTGAAAGGCCACTCGGCAAGGAAGAAGCCACTGCTCCAAAACCGCCATAAAAAAACCAGACTACAGTTTGCAACTGCATATGCGGACAAAGATCGTACTTTCTCGAAATGTCCTCTGGTCTGATGAAACAAAAATAGAACTGTTTGGCCATAATGACCATTGTTATGTTTGGAGGAAAAAGGGGGAGGCTTGCAAGCTGAAGAACACCATCCCAACCATGAAGCACGGTGGTGGCAGCATCATGTTGTGGGGGTGCTTTGCTGCAAGAGGGACTGGTGCACTTCACAACATAGATGGCATCATGAGGAAATAAAATGATGTGGATATATTGAAGCAACATCTCAAGACATCAGTCAGGAAGTTAAAGCTTGGTCGCAAATGGGTCTTCCAAATGGACAATGACCCCAAGCATACTTCCAAAGTTGTGGAAATATGGCTGAAGGACAAGAAAGTCAAGGTATTGGAGTGGCCATCACAAAGTCCTGACTTCAATCCTATAGAAAATTTGTGGGCAGAACTGAAAAAGCGTGTGCGAGCAAGGAGGCCTACAAAGTTGACTCAGTTACACCAACTCTGTCAGGAGGAATGGGCCAAAATTCACCCAACTTATTGTGGGAAGCTTGTGGAAGGCTACCCGAAACGTTTGACCCAAGTAAAGGCAATGCTACCAAATACTAATTGAGTGTACAGTATCTCAACTTTTGACCCACTGGGAATGTGATGAAAGAAATAAAAGCTGAAATAAATAATTCTCTCTACTAGTATTCTGACATTTCACATTCTTAAAATAAAGTAGTGATCCTAACTGACCCAAGACAGGGAGTCTTAGGATTAAACGTCAGGAATTGTGAAAAACTGAGTTTATATGTATTTGGCTAAGGTGTATGTAAACTTCCGACTTCAACTGTACATGACCTACTACAGCACGGTCAAGCAAGTTAATGTTTCAGACATTTTCAGACTACTAAACAACTATTGATTTAGAACCACAGAGATTTACCGCAAGTCGCAAAGAAAACAGGAGCTGCCTCCACTATTCCAGCACCATTTCAACTTCAATATTTCATCATCAAATCACCTATACATTGACAACTAAGATACTTTTGGTCATGTAGTGTATGTGGACACCTACTTGTCGCACATCTCATTCCATAATCATGGGCATTAATATGGACCACTTTGCTGCTATAACAGCCTCCACTCTTCTGGGAATGCTTCCACTAGATGTTGGAGTGTTGCTGCAGGGACTTGCTTCCATTCAGCCACAAGAGCATTAGTGAGGTCGGGCAGTGATGTTGGGTGATTAGGCCTGGCTAGCAGTCAGCGTTCCAATTCATCCCAAAGGTGTTCGATGGGGTTGAGGTCAGGGCTCTGTGCCGGCCAGTCAAGTTTTTCCACACACGATCTCGACAAACCATTTCTGTATGGACCTCGCTTTGTGCATGGGGACATTGTCATGTTGAAACAGAAAAGGGCCTTCCCCGAACTGAATCGTCTACAATGTAATTGTATGCTGTTGCGTTAAGATATCCTAGCCCGAACCATGAAAACAGCCCCACACCATTATTCGACGAACAGTTCTTGTACCAACGTTGCTTCCAGAGGCAGTTTGGGACTCGGTAGTAAGTGTTGCAAACGAGGACAGACAATTTGTACACGCTACGAGCTTCAGCACTCGGCGGTCCAGGTTCTGTGAGCTTGTGTCCTAACACTTCGTGGCTGAGCCGTTGTTGATCCTAGACGTTTCCATATCATAATAGCACTTACAGTTGACCGGGGCAGCTCTAGCAGGGCAGATATTTGACGAACTGACTTGTTGGAAAGGTGGCATCCTATTACGGTGCCACGTTGAAAGTCACTGAGCTCTTCAGTAAGACCATTCTACTGCCACTGTTTGTCTATGGAGATTGGGTGGCTGTGTGCTTGATTGTATACACCTGTCAGCAATGGGTGTGGCTGAAATAGCCGATTCCACTAATTTGAAGGGATGTCCACATAAGTTTGTATATATCGTGTACCAAAAACAATTTAGTTGTGTGTGTGTGTGTGTGTGTGTGTGTGTGTGTGTGTGTGTGTGTGATTTTGAGTAGGGGAAAAAAACATGTTGACTTTCCCAGAAATGCCATCCTCCTCTCTTTCATGACTCTGTCACATAATAGAAGCTTTTAGCTTTTGTTGTCCTATGCTACCTGGCTAAAATGCTTGCTCGCTAGCCTATCTTATTTTGCTAACTAGCCTAACAGTTTTTTTTGGTGAACCAGGGCCATTCACAGTTGAGCTCACTTTAGCTCAATGTTGATCGGCTATTATTATAAAAAATAAATATCAAGGGAAGCCAAGTGGTCGCTGGCTTCCCCTGCATTCAATGCTATGGGCAGCAACAATGTAATACTCTTTTAACCAGACAGCATCAGATAGATGGCCTACACATACAGAGACAGAGGGGCGCTGTTTCTCTCCCTCGGATGCTGTCTCCGGTGAGATATACATTTAGTCTCTTGCGAATTGAAGGAAAGTTATGAAACACAGAGACGAAAGAGGAGGAGGCCTGGCTTGCCTTGGCATCGTTGAATACAGGCCACTGCTCACTGGGTGAATATTTGTATCTTTCTGGCTGTGGAATTAGAAGGGGTGTGGAGGCATTACTTAAATTATAAATCATAGGCACTTGCTTTCAGCATCCCCAAATTCCCAGAGTATGTGGCTCCACTCTCCCTGCGTCAGGCCCTGTCATTTTTTATTAAATCTCCCTTTGTAGGTGACATTTGTAGCGTCCACCCCCCCATCATGCCTGTCTGCAGCTGATGTATACACTGCCCTAGATGGAGGCAGGGGAGGAGACAGCGGTGGAGCCAGGGTCTCTCGTCAAGCAGTTCCCCAGAGAGGGGAAGCCCAGTCAGAGGAGAGCGAGGGAAGGCCCTGGGCCTTTCGGGGAGAAGGATGCCACTGATCTCAGTCCCCTGGCACCCAGGCCTGTTCCTCTCACTTCCTCAGCCTTCAGCCCCCTACCCCTGTGGAACTGGCCTCTCACTAGATAGGGAGGTGTGGACAGAGAAGGGGTTTGAGTTAGTCGCTCTGAGAGGGCTGGGCAGGAGGGACCACAGCACAGCCGCACCCAGCAGCCCTTCCATACCACCTCTTTCTAGTCCCAGACAGAAGCCACTGTACTGTACTCTCTACAGCATTTCACCTACATGATTTCAGTCTTCAATTTGACAAGAATGTAAGAATGTGTCCAGGCCATTTTATTCTCTGTAACGTAATTTATTTTCTTGTATGGTGGCTTTAATGTTGGCAAGATAAGCAGGAGTGACGATGACGCTCATGGCTATCCATATGGTGTTGTTTGTGACAGGCCTGTCAGAATGGGTTCTGTATGTTGGTGGGTTCTTCTTTTCCCCGGTCGGACCGCCGTAGGTCCTTCCCTCGTTAGACCGCACATGTCACAGCCGCTCCGGTGTCTGCCCCGTGATTGGATCAGACCTCTCGGGCTCTGTCCTGTGATTGGATCAGACTTCAGGTTCAATCTGTGTCTCCCTGTCATGCCTCCAGCCAACAGCAGGCCCTGGCTCTAAACCCAATGTCCAGAAGGCATGCTGACATCATCATCCAGCAGGCCTTGGAAGCCAATCGGGGAGGTGCATGGAGAATGAGTAGAACAGGAAATAAAAGAATGGGAATGTCAGTTCTAGTCATTCTTTTTCTATGCTGATATTCTATGGGCCCTGGTCAAACAGTAGTGTAGTATATAGGCACAGCCTATGTTCCAGATAATGACTTCCAGTCTCTCTCTCTCTCGTGTTTGAGCCAGAGGTAGACATGACAGTAGAATTACCCTCCCATATCCAATTTGAGTACTGTACCTCCACGACCTGTTAAGTGGGGAGAGAAAGGGAAAGGTTTTCTGTAGAATATTTAAATGTGGTCACGAGTGGCAGCAGAAATAACAACCTTTTCCCTGATTGCCTTTGAGCCCAGAGGGAGAGAGGATTGGAGTGGAAATGTAGAGGGGAGGAGAGAGAAAGGGTGGGTATAAGAGAGGGAGAGAAGCAGCGGTGGACCCGGCGGTGGACCCGGGGAGAATCTGCATGCACTTGACCTTTCCCCACTGATTGAACTGCCTCTTTTCCATCCCCTGTTTGGGATTCCACAGACTCACTGCACATGGCCAGCCTGCCTCCGTCATTATTCCGCTTTAGCCAGAGAACAGAGAGAGAGGTCAGAAGGATTTTTTTTTCAAAATGAGAGGTGATTGACAGCCAAGCGTTCCATGCTCCACCCCCTGTCCCCACTCCCTGATATACACTCTTCTCAGTATCCCTAACATGCTGACCAGACCGGGCACGTCGCGTGCGTCGCAAAATACATTTAGAAATCCATGTTATTCAATTATTGCACCCACACTGCTCGCGTGCGCCAACGAGCGTCTGCGATGCCAAGGGCTAAAATAGAAGTCCTTTCTATTTCTGACGCAGATCGCGCTGAAAGTCCTGCCTCTCCAATCTCCTCATTGGTTTATAGAAGCAGGTACCCACGTGCCATCTCCTCATTGGTTATACCCACGTGGGTGATTGAAAGTTGAACTGTTTTGCCGGTTGTCGTGGTAATACTATGAAAGTTTAGATGCCAATCACCCAATAAGTTCAAAGATGAAAAAGCCTGGAAGGAGGAGAGATGACTAGAAACGATTCAGTTGACCGTTTTATGTGTGGATTAATAGTCAGAGTAGAGGACCTTGTGCATTTCAGGTAAAATAACTCAATGTTTATATCCCAGGACAAATTAGCTAGCAACAGCAAGCTAGCTAAATAGGACAAATTAGCTAGCAAGTGCAAGCTAACTAGCTAGATTGCCATACATGTTTAATGCTTTTCGACCTGTCCCCAAATTAATGTCATTGGTTCAGAGTTTGTTTTGATATTTTAACCTGCGTGTCGTGATCGCGTTTGGTGTAGGTGGAGAAAATAAATGTATGCATGGTAGCGCACGATGGGCACGCACGCAGTTTGGGTTCCGTGTAAGTATCTCTACAACAGCCACCCACATAAAAAAATATGTTTTAGAATTCACCAATTTGTTTTCATGAGGTAACAACTTTACCTACACTTGATTGAGCTTGCTTGGCACCATGGAATAGTCCCAAAAGTTCAAACCCGCCCTAATTTGGCACTAAAGGAAGGCGTTTAAAAAAAAGAAAACGGACTATTTTAACCCAGGTCTAAGCATGGTTTTGAGGACAGGCACAATCTGAGCAAACAGTACAAGCACCAGCAGCCTGTCTCATGCTCACTGGCACGCTGTTGTGCCAGGATGGTGGAGGGCATCTCAGCGCTGGCACTCAGATGATCATTTCCGGCGGGCCGCATCCCACAGTGCCATGCCTCTTTGCTCTGCCCTCTGCCGTCTGTTAATGGGGCAAGGAGGTGGCGTGTGGGTGGGGGTGTGGAGTATTGTTACTGCATAGTGCGGTTAGGCTCTGGGAGGCAGGCCACCGCTCTAGTTTTGACCACAGTGGGACTTGGTTTAGAAACATACTGTAGTCTCCCGTTCCAAGCCACACCCCCTCCCAGCTAGCTGGCATTTGGGCATCACAGGTGCATGACAGTGGCACCATATTACTAATAGGGGAAGGAGTGTCCACGGCCCCTGCTGTCCCACAGGAAATGACATTGTTGCCCCCGCCATTTCCTGAGCTGAGCCCTCAGTGGGCTGGGGCGTAGGATGCTGCGGAGGTGTTGCACATTGGTATCATGGGGGCTGTGAGATTCTGTTGTCACTGCCAAGATTAGGACACTTTCTTCATAAACAATGTCGTAATGCTCTTACTAACGACTCTATCTTTCAGATGGATAATTTTACAGTTGTTCATATCCAGCACTGCCTATGGTGACTGAGACAGTTTTCCCCTGGCCTCTGTCCAATCAGTCCAGTTAAGGATGACTGAAAGGGATGGACTGAGAAGATGGAGAGAGAGGAGAGGGTTGGACTGAGAGAGGAGAGGGTTGGACTGAGAGAGGAGAGGGTTGGACTGAGAGAGGAGAGGGTTGGACTGAGAGAGGAGAGGGTTGGACTGAGAGAGGAGAGGGTTGGACTGAGAGAGGAGAGGGTTGGACTGAGAGAGGAGAGGGTTGGACTGAGAGAGGAGAGGGTTGGACTGAGAGGGGAGAGGGTTGGACTGAGAGGGGAGAGGGTTGGACTGAGAGAGGAGAGGGTTGGACTGAGAGAGGAGAGGGTTGGACTGAGAGAGGAGAGGGTTGGACTGAGAGGGGAGAGGGTTGGACTGAGAGGGGAGAGGGTTGGACAGAGAGGGGAGAGGGTTGGACAGAGAGGGGAGAGGGTTGGACAGAGAGGGGAGAGGGTTGGACAGAGAGGGGAGAGGGTTGGACAGAGAGGGGAGAGGGTTGGACAGAGGGGGAGAGGGTTGGACAGAGAGGGGAGAGGGTTGGACAGGGAGGGGAGAGGGTTGGACTGGGAGGGGAGAGGGTTGGACTGGGGAGAGGGGAGAGGGTTGGACTGGGAGGGGAGAGGGTTGGACTGGGAGGGGAGAGGGTTGGACTGGGAGGAGAGGGTTGGACTGGGGAGGGGAGAGGGTTGGACTGGGAGGGGAGGGGAGAGGGTTGGACTGGGAGGGGAGGGGAGAGGGTTGGACTGGGAGGGGAGGGGAGAGGGTTGGGAGGGGAGGGGAGGGAGAGGGTTGGGAGG
>NC_042965.1:9218059-9350559 GCF_901001165.1 Salmo trutta
CTTCCATTCATTTTTTCAACAGGTACCGGAAGGACCTTCAGACGAGTCCTGTGAGGCCTGTGGGCGTCCTAGAGCGAAACATGCGTGTGAGAGTCTCACCTTTGTACAGAGGGGTCATATTAGTGTGTAGCCCTAACAGTTCGGACACTACAGACAGAAGATGTCAGATTGGTTGTACCGACTTCAGACGAGTCTCCTGACACTTGTGGAGGGCGTAGAGCAAACCAGAGAACACCCTCATCTTTCCATAGTTTGTAGGCCAAACTGTTCGGATGATACAGATGATTTTGTGAGAAGACAAACCACGCTCTAGCTCTGTCACCCATCACCAGAGATGCGGAAGTGCGACATAGGCAGATACAGTGGACTGAGACACATCCCATGCAAACTGACAGATTTTTATGGGGCGCGGACATCGGCCTTAGGGGGTTAAACACACACACTTGACACATCACACACACCCTAGCACAGACAGAGTGAGTGGTGTTACCAGTGTTGCCCCTGTCATCCTCTCTGATGTGCAGCTCATTGTTTCCAGTCTCTAGCAGGTCCCTGAGCTCCTCCTGCTACAGTTCCATGTAGGACACCATAACGTCTACCGCAGCCCTGGCATCCGCTGCCCTCCTCTCCCCCAGGAGCACAAACAGATCTGCTGCAACCCGACCAATGATCCCACTCTCCTCCTCCGGCAGAGATGCTAACAAGGGTACAAGTACAGAGAGAGAGCAACTTGGTGAAAATACAAAAGCAGAGTTGTCTGATGATAATATAATCGTATAATTGTATAATCATAAAATTCTCTGCATTTGCCTCAAATGACAGTTCAGGGTAGAATCGTAGTAGAAAGATTATTCAAGGATTCATGTCAGAACAACATTATCCCTCAATGCACTTGGTGTCTGCATGATGTCAGAGTACAATTGGGCTCACACTTTTAAAGGCCCAGTGAAGTCAAAACTAGATTTACCTATGTTTTATATATATTTCCACAATATGACGTTGGAAAAATACTGTGAAATTGTGAAAAATAATTACAATGCCCTTTTAGTGTAAGAGCTGTTTGAAAAGCGGCAGAAATTTTGGTGGGATGGAGTTTTAGCCTTCCATGGTGACATCAACCACATTTTCAGATTTCCCCTCCCACTCAGACCCCTCCCGGACAGTCTAGCTCTACAGTCGTGGCCAAAAGTTTTGAGAATGACACAAATATTAATTTCCACAAAGTTTGCTGCTTCAGTGTCTAGATATTTTTTGTCAGATGTTACTATGGAATACTGAAGAATAATTACAAGCATTTCCTAAGTGTCAAAGGCTTTTATTGACAATTACATGAAGTTGATGGAAAGAGTAATATTTGCAGTGTTGACCCTTCTTTTTCAAGACCTCTGCAATCCACCCTGGCATGCTGTCAATTAACTTCTGGGGCACATCCTGACTGATGGCAGCCCATTCTTTCATAATCAATGCTTGGAGTTTGTCATAATTTGTGGGTTTTTGTTTGTCCACCCACCTCTTGAGGATTGACCACAAGTTCTCAATGGGATAAAGGTCTGGGGAGTTTCCTGGCCACGGACCCAAAATATCGATGTTTTGTTCCCCGAGCCACTATCACTTTTGCCTTATGGCAAGGTGCTCCATCATGCTGGAAAAGGCATTGTTCATCACCAAACTGTTCCTGGATGGTTGGGAGAAGTTGCTCTCGGAGGATGTGTTGGTACCATTCTTTATTCATGGCTGTGTTCTTAGGCAAAATTGTGAGTGAGCCCACTCCCTTGGCTGAGAAGCAAACCCACACATGAATGGTCTCAGGATGCTTTACTGTTGGCATGACACAGGACTGATGGTAGCGCTCACCTTGTCTTCTCCGGACAAGCTTTTTACTGGATGCCCCAAATAATCGGAAAGGGGATTCATCAGAGAAAATGACTTTACCCCAGTCCTCAGCAGTCCAATCCCTGTACCTTTTGCAGAATATCAGTCTGTCCCTGATGTTTTTCCTGGAGACAAGTGGCTTCTTTGCTGCCCTTCTTGACACCAGGCCATCCTCCAAAGGTATTCGCCTCACTGTGCGTGCAGATGCACTCACACCTGCCTGCTGCCATTCCTGAGCAAGCTCTGTACTGGTGGTGCCCCGATCCCGCAGCTGAATCAACTTTAGGAGACGGTCCTGACGCTTGCTGGACTTTCTTGGGCGCCCTGAAGCCTTCTGCAGAAATTCAGTGGAAATGTTTTTGGGGGATTCAGTTCATTTGCATGGCAAAGAGGGACTTTGCAATTAATTGCAATTTATCTGATCACTCTTCATAACATTCTGGAGTACATGCAAATTGCCATCATACGAACTGAGGCAGCAGACTTTGTGAAAATGAATATTTGTGCCATTCTCAAAAACTTTTGGCCACGACTGTAGAAGCTAATTGCTTTTGACCATTTTAATTGAAAACAATCACAGCAAGGTACTTAATTGTTACTCAGAAAGTACTTGATATTGAGATAAAAACGGCTGCATTGGACCAATAACTTACCTACATGTCCCCCACCAAGGGTGTATGTCTTTCCAGACCCGGTTTGTCCATAGGCGAACACTGTAGCCGTCAACTAGAGATGCCACCAGAGGTTTGACACAGGACTTGTAAACCTGACCGTCCCGTTTGGTCGGTTTCAAAGGCGTGCTCGGTCGCTACCCAGCATCACATCGCTGTGGAGCACCTCTTTGGGAAGCAACGGTCTGACCCGAACCGCAAATCATTGGTAACGTATGATACTAAATGAGTCACTCTGGAGTTTCACACAGACACCCACTTCGTTTTCTAGATAAAGGCATGTTGAAAGAAAGAAGTCTACTTGTACAGTAACTTGCTCACTTCAGAAACCACGACTTTTTCGCACTTTTGACTGTGAAACGAAAAGCTGTCATATCTGGCGTTGTTGATTTGAAAGAACAAAGTTCAACTTCAACTTTTTAACTTGAACAAATAACTGTTCAAGCTGACCGTTGATTGCTGGGTTTGCTACAGTACCTAGCTAACGTTTAGTTTTCCATTATCTTATCGTCCATCTCCGTTGTTGTTACTTGTAGTCTGACTACTTTTGTTGTCTAGCTCTAGTTGCCATGGATTTCACCGATAAATCAAAGGAAAGCTCGTGCTTTTCTATCCAAGGAGACTCGCTGTAAAAGATACAATCTGATGCTACAGCGCCGCCCTACGGCGTGGTTGTGCTACTGCAGGCAAATTCTAAGTAATCAAATACCCAATTCAGACACCGGTATTACCGGTCAAAAATATAAGGCAACCCCGTTTCAAACAGCCCTTATTTTAATAGTTTCTTGCAGGATACTTTTATACATATCAGTGGGTAACTGGCAAATTGGGAGGTGTTGTTAAACCATGGGGGCTGTTTGCATTTCACATTTTCAAAGGTGAAATAAAAATACAATTACAAATTTGGAAAGTATTAAAGGTCCAGTGCATTCAAAAACGTGACTTGTCTGTGTTTTATATATATTTCTACACTATGAGGTTGTAATAATACTGTGAAATTGTGAAAATTATAATAATTCCTTTTTAGTGTTGGAGCTGTTTAAAAAGACCGCCTGAAATTTCAGCCTGTTTTGGTGGGATGGTGTTTGGCCTGCCTGGTGACATCCACAAGCAGTCATATAAAAATTCTTGCTTGAGAAAGTGCTCTTGCTAAGTAGCAATTTTTTTTCTTATGACAATTTTGTTTGAAAACAATCACAGTAAGGTGTTACCCAGAAATTATTTGATATTGAGATAAAAACGGCTGCATTGGGCCTTTAAACAATGGAACGATTCACATACCCGAGACCTGTATTTTGGTTGCAGGGTCTGTGAAAATGCAGGAATCATGACTAGGTCTTTGGTACCCATTTCAGACAGAAGATGTGGTATATTACCTGTAAAAAATATTAGGCAAGGTTTACAGTGCTTTCAGAAAGTATACATACCCCTTGACTTATTTCACATTTTGTTGTGTTACAAACAGAATTCAAAATTGATCAAATATTTTTTTTAATCTCACCCATTTACACACAATACCCCATAATGACTAGGTGAAAACATGTTTTTTTTTGTGCAAATGTATTGAAAATTAAATACAGATATATCTAATTTACATAAGTATGCTATTTACACCCCTGAGTCAATCAATACTTTGCAGAAGCACCTTTGGCAGCGATTACAGCTGTGAGTCTTTCTAGGTAAGTCTCTAAGAGCTTTGCACACCTGGATTTTGCAACATTTGCCCATTCTTTTCCAAATTCTTCAAGCTCTGTAAAGTTGGTTGTTGAATAAAAAAAATAAAAAAATTTAAAAAATGAATTTAACTAGGCAAGCCAGTTAACAACAAATTATTATTTAAAATGACGGCCTACCCCGGCCAAACCCGGACGACGCTGGGCCAATTGTGTGCCGCCCTATGGGACTCCCAATCACAGCCGGATGTGATACAGCCTGGAATCAAACCAGGGACTGTAATGACGCCTCTTGCACTGAGATGCAGTGCCTTAGACCCCTGCGCCACTCGGGAGCCCAGTCATTGTTAGAGAACCATTTTCAGGTCTTGTGATTTAAGTCAAAACTGTGTCCTGCTTTATATGACGTGCAGCTTATAAAGCCTTCATAAACACTACAAATGTGTTACAAATCATCTACAACCGTATGTCATGCTTTATAAAAGGTTAATAAATGTGGCATAACTGTGTGCCATAACCACCAATGTCAAACGTGACATAACCCACTAAGGCAAATAAAAAAGGAAAGGAAAAGGGGGATACCTAGTCAGTTGTACAACTGAAATAAGACATAAACCTGTGCTTTATAAGCACCCCTTAATAAAGGCCAAATAAGTCATATTAAATTAAGGCTTCACAAAGCATTTATAACCCTGTAATGCATCTTGGTATTCCCGGGACCACCCAAACGTAAAAATGTATTCACGCATGACTTTAAGTCGCTTTGGTTAAAAGTGTCTGCTAAATTGTATATATATATTATATTACTTTAAATGGATGGCCCAACGTAGGATGGCCAACCTCTTTTCCTCTTGGGTGCATAGTCAATATTGGACCTGACCTCAATCTTGCCCAAAATGCTGTGCTGCAGGATGACACACACTCTAAAGTGCAGTCATGCACAGCAAAAAAACGTTACTAGGGCCTTTTATATTCGGTAAATGTTTTTGTCTACTTCAGTTTTTTCTCTTCAAAATTCCGTTTTCTCTTTTGTTTTTCCATTATTCGGATTTCCCCCATTTGTTCTATTTTTCCCATGATTTTCACACTTTTTTTAAAATAGAAAAACTACATTTAGATTTTCTGCTGTTTTTTAATCACAAAAATAGTCAGTTTCTCTGTGTGGGCCTGTGTCAGAGATAAAGAGTTGATATTGCAGCTTTGGCCATCTCACTCTTCAACCAGACTCCACAGGTGCACCTTGATCCTCCCACACACCAGATAGAGCAGACACAAATCTCCACCTTTCTACTGCCGCCTGAGCTGAGCAACTCACCTGAGAGAAGAAAGAAGGTCAAAAGAGGTTCACGTACACATACATGCACTCATAACAGGGGAAAAATACTTACCGTTCCTTAATGTCTCTGTCAGGGTGTCTGAGTAGTGTAGTGCCCCCAGGTGGACTAGGGCCTGTTGTACGCTGTAGTCAGCAGAGTAGCCTCCTCTCCCCTAGCCTCCTTGATAACCCCAAAAATCCGCCACAAGAATCTGAGCTCCCCACAAAGGAAATTGCCACCACTATTTCAACGTAATTTCCTGTCCTAGAGAGAACATGCACATTTAGGTTCTGTCGTGTATTGATGTGACTTACTGAGATAGGATGTCACCACGTCAGTAAAGGATTACATGGACCGTGATGGAGTAAAGACATGTTGAAATTTACCTCCGAGTCTGGATGATTTAATTCAATATAATATCTAAACTTAGCACGAGTTGTAAGTATAAGATTGAACAGGTTCCACCTCCAAATGACGAATGCAACTTATACAAATTCACAAATTGAGTGTGGGAATGTCCATGTGAAGTTGATAAACATCAACAAATAGGGCACTGACAGCTGTAAGTGTAGCTAGCTAGCATGCTAACCTTAGCTAGCTAATCTTAGCTGTTGCTTGTTTTTTGAACTACACCATATTCAAAAGATTAGCCAGCTGACTCTATGGCTGTTTCTGGAGCTGGATTTGTCATAAGCATTAATTTAGGGAAAACTTCACAACAGATGGAAATCACTCACCTATCTTTGACCTTGCCATCTATTGTTATCTCCAAAGTTTTGGCATCTTCCATAAATTGCGGCTGAGAATCCACCATGTAAATAGTTAGAAAGAATAAGTTGACGCTCCGGTAATATGGATAACAATTGAAAGATGGCTGATGTGAGTTTTTCTACATTGTCTTGGACACGGTGCAACCTTCGGTAGGTAGGCTGCTGGCAAAGCCAAGTTGCCCATGCTTATGGTTCTCACAGGGGATGTCACGGCTTTCTGAAGGATCGGACCGAAACGCAGCGTGTTCGTAGTTCCACATCTTTTTATTCATCGTGAAACTAAATGCAATACACCAACCACTTTAAATAACAACACAACAAAGCCGTACCGCAGAGCAAGCAAACACTACTCATAAATTAACAACCCACACCCACACATGGAAAACAGGCTACCTAAGTATGGCTTCCAATCAGAGACAACGATAGACAGCTGCCTCTGATTGGAAACCATACCTGGCCAACGCATAGAAGAGGAAAACATAGAAATAGAAATCCAGAAACCCCACAATGAAACAGAAAACCCAAAACACACCCAAAACACCCCCCTGTCACGCCCTGATCACTCTACTATGGAAAATGACCTCTTACAAGGGTCAGGACGTGACAGGGGAAGTGAAATGATAGGCTACAATGATTTTGCTCATTATCATGCATGCCGCAAATGACATGTAACTAACTACAAATTCCTCAAATGTCATTTCGCAGGTGCCTTTTCATTATCTGGTTTCTAGCTAATGTTACACCAATCAAATAAGTGGAACGTGTAGTGAAGCAAAACTTTAGTGGTCAATGCTATCATATCACACAATTATAAGATGGTCAGATTTATATATTTTTTCTACAGACTAGATTGAAAATAAGTGAAAATAGACAAATTATCCAATGGATTATGATAATTTTCTGGGAAACAGAAAAAGTGGATGTGCAAAAACACGCTTATTTGAATTTTTTCCATGGCTCAGGCAGATGGACACAAGGCTGTTTGGCTCATCTCAGTCATGAAGAGGAATAACTTGGAATAAATTCACGCCAGCGAAGCGATTACAAACAGCACTTCACAGTACAAGTTAGTCAAAAGCTCTGAGGAGGTACTTCCCCCTCAGGATATTTATACTATCACTACGTTTTTTCAAAAAAGTGCATCCACTTGGCAACCACAGAGTCTGGGTGTTCAGCCAATGTTCCAATCCTACTGAGCCGACCTTTTGAGAGCAAACCTCAGGCACCCTGTCTGTCTTTGTAGGCGCATTTCTAAGTATGCAACAGGTCAAACGTATGATAAGTGTGAGACACTAAGCAGAAAGAGACACAGTAAAATGCCACTACAGGTGGTAACATTCAAATAAAACCCAGTCCTGAAACCATAGCCGTGGGAAGTAGTTTAGGGTTGGGGGTGCTTAGAATGTTTGGCAAAAAATGTTTGACTTGTTTTTTAAATGATGATTTTTCAGGGGTGCTGCAGCACCCTCAGCATCCCTACTTCCTGAGGTTATGCCTGAAACAAAACTTAGGCTGAAAATAATTTGTATGTCATGTCTTAGGAAAAGACACCGCATTCACACGGATTTGCAAGAAGTGGGCAGATCAGAATTGGTACTTCAAGCCCAAATACATCATACTTTGACTAAAACAATGACTTGTTGACTTAAATCATTGTGTAACCTGGGTACGCTCTGGCCATAGTCTTTCAGCTCTAAAAGATGGATTTCCAGTAGTGTGGGTGTTTAACTAAATGTAGGATGTCTATATGCCACTGTATAATCAATACGGTAATTTATGTATAACATAGTATACTGTATTGTGTGTAACTGAATGCGTTTTAACCCCTGCTTCCACAGGGCACCATTTCCACATTACTTCAACTGCATTTGAGGCCAATTTGTGCTTCAAATAGCCACTCTCCACACATACACATAGGATGCCCAGCCAGGAAAAAAAGCCATATTACAACCTGTGTTATGATAATTGCATTGTTCGCTCTATAACCTGTTAGTTCATATTGTAACAATGTACGCTGAGAGTCGGGAAGCAAGTTCAGGGAGTTCATACATTTAATAAATAAATAAATTAACAAAACAAGAAACACAAACAGCATACCGACATGACAGGAACAGATACAGGAACAATGACGACTGGGGAAGAAACCAAAGGGAGTGACATATATAGGGCAGGTAATCAAGGAGGTGATGGAGTCCAGGTGAGTGTCATTATGCGCCTAATGCTGGTGACAGGTGTGCGCCTTAACGAGCAGCTTGGTGACCTAGAGGACAGAGAGCGAGCAGAAATGACACATGTCCCTTGTCACCGTGATGTATAGGCCCAAGGACGAGAAAATTATAAGACACAGTGCTAGAATAAATTATTTGTTTAATCACAAATCCGGATTAGAACATCTGTCCGGTGAAGTCCACAAAAAATAGTTACATGACCTACTACAGCACGGTCAAGCAAGTTAATGTTTCAGACATTTTCGGACTACTAAACAACTATTGATTTAGAACCACAAGTCGAAATGAAAACAGGAGCTGCCTCCACTATTCCAACACCATTTCAACTTCAATATTTCAACATCATCAAATCACCTATGCTTAGTCTAATACAGTGACAACTAAGATACCGAAAACAAAATATGATATGGCTGTCCATGGAACTGATAGCTTGTCTACGATGAGGTCTACGACCATCTTCTGGGAGTTGATACTGGCTGGGCTTATGAAGCTCCGTAAGCTTCGTCTGTGCTGCAGGAGCACGTGCTGGACCCCTCTATGAGGACCTGGTGACGCTACTCAAGCATGAGCATGGGTGTGTTGTTATCAGAGAGCAAGACACGGCCCAACTCCTCAACACTCATCTGGGAGAAATAGGAAGGCTCTGTATTGGGAATATCTATAGAAGGCATGGCATCTTGATTAGCTGCATTCAGATGGATGATAGGTCATTGGAAATGTTACTGAAAAATGTGTTGAGACTGAACAGTCTTAGGACAGGTAGGAAGAGTGTAATTTACTTCCAAGGTTTGATCATGCCTGCTTTTGCAAACGAAAGTAGTGTAAAGCTAAAGATACTGAACATGTGCATTGCATGTACAAGCAAACAGCACATACATACATACACTCTGTGTATGGGAGAACATGCAATCCCACGTGGAACAGACGGGTGTAACGCTCACCCTCTTTCATTGCTCTGGTGATGGCAGCATAGAGAGTCATGTATCCACGGTAGGTAGTCCCGCGGTAGGTCACCTCACACTGCTGGTCCTCCCGCTTTGGGCCAGAAAGTTCATCATGTCAACAACAAACACCCAGTTAAGGGAGTGGTCGGAGGTTGGGGAGGGAGCCAGGGGGTTGGCCTTCTACCATCCACTGGCTGTGAGCTCCTCGCTCTTCCGTAGGGGTTAAAGCAGGGTCTTTGTATTTGCAATGCTGATGGTCATATGAGAACTGTACGAGAAGGGAATTCAACTTTTGTGTGTGCAGCTAGCTTGCACGGTGTAGCTAGCTAGCTATAGAGGGCAGGTATTACTCACGTGTCCTGAGGGATGCTGCTCTGTGATGGGCAGCTATACAACTATTACGGTACATATATGAGTTATCAAATTAAGTTGTTGTCAAGCACAGTTTTATTGACGTTTATAGACATTAAAAGGTTAAAAGGTTCAAGGACAATTTACAGTGCCTTCAGAATGTATTATTAATACCCCTTGACTTATTCCACGTTTTGTTGTGTAACAGATTTTTTTCTCACACATCTAAACACAATAACCCATATTGACATAGTGAAGACATGTTTTAATACATTTGTAGCATTTTTTTTTATTTACATGCAGTACCAGTCAAAAATGTGTACACACCTAACTTTTGAACACACCTAATATTTTATATTTGAAGAATGTCAAATATAGAATATTTTGATTTGTTAAAATATTTTGATTTGTTTAACACTTTTTTGGTTACTACATGATTCCATATGTGTTATTTCATAGTATTGATGTCTTTGCTATTATTCTACAATGTAGAAAATGGTAAAAATAAAGAAAAACCCTGGAATGAGTAGGTGTGTCCAAACTTTTGACTGATACTGTAATATTACACTCCAAATTGATCTCGGATGTGTCCAATTTCCTTCGATCATCCTTGAGATGTCACTACAACTTTTTCAATTCAATCGTTTGGATATCTTTTAGAAAGAAACACTGTCCCACAATTGACAGTCCAAGGAACTGTCCGTAGATCTCCGAGATATAATTGTGATGAGGCATACAGTTGAAGTAGGTTGGAGTCATTAAAGTAGGTTGGAGTCATTAAAACTATTTTTTTTAAACCACTCCACAAATTTCTTGTTAACAAACTATAGTTTTGGCAAGTTGGTTAGGACATCTACTTTGTGCATGACACAAGTCATTTTCCCAACAATTGTTTACAAGCAGATTATTTCACTTATAATTCACCGTATCACAATTCCAGTTGGGTCAGAAGTTTACATACACTAAGTTGACTGTGCCTTTAAACAGCTTGGAAAATTCCAGAAAATGATGTCATGGCTTTAGAAGCTTCTGATAGGCTAATGGACATCATTTGAGTCAATTGGAGGTGTACCCGTGGATGTATTTCAAGGCCTACCTCCAAACGCAGTGCCTCTTTGCTTGACATCATGGGAAAATGAAAAGAAATCAGCCAAGACCTCAGAAGAAGAAAGAATTGTAGACCTCCACAAGTCTGGTTCATCCTTGGGAGCAATTTCCAAATGCCTGAAGGTACCACGTTCATCTGTACAAACAATAGTACGCAAGTATAAACACCATGGGACCACGCAGCCGTCATACCGCTCAGGAAGGAGACGCGTTCTGTCTCCTAGAGATGAACGTACTTTGGCGCGAAAAGTGCAAATCAATCCCAGAACAACAGCAAAGGACCTTGTGAAGATGCTGGAGGAAACAGGTACAAAAGTATCTATATCCACAGTAAATCGAGTCCTATATCGACATAGCCTGAAAGGCCACTCAGCTAGGAAGAAGCCACTGCTCCAAAACCGCCATAAAAAAGCCAGACTACGGTTTGCAACTGCACATGTGGACAAAGATCGTATTTTATGGAGAAATGTCCTCTGGTCTGATGAAACAAAAATAGAACTGTTGGGCCATAATGACCATCGTTATGTTTGGAGGAAAAAGGGGGAGGCTTGCAAGCCGAAGAACACCATCCCAACCGTGTAACACGGGGGTGGCAGCATCATGTTGTGGGGGTGCTTTGCTGCAGGAGGGACTGGTGCACTTCACAAAATAGATGTCATCATGAGGTAGGACAATTATGTGGATATATTGAAGCAACATCTCAAAACATCAGTCAGGAAGTTAAAGCTTGGTTGCAAATGGGTCTTCCAAATGGACAATGACCCCAAGCATACTTCCAAAATTGTGGGGAAATGGCTTAAAGACAACAAAGTCAAGGTATTGGAGTGGCCATCACAAAGCCCTGACCTCAATCCTTTAGAAAATGTATGGGCAGAACTGAAAAAGCTTGTGCAAGCAAGGAGGCCTACAAACCTGATTCAGTTACACCAGCTCGGTCAGGAGGAATGGGACAAAATTCACCCAACTTGTTGTGGGAAGCTTGTGGCAGGCTACCCAAAATGTTTGACACAAGTTAAACAATTTAATGGCAATGCTACCAAAAGTTTCCAAAGGCACAGTGGTCTCCATCATTGGGAAATTGAAAAATTATAGAACTACCCAGACTCTGTCTCGAGCTGGCCTTCCGACCAAAATTAGTAACTGGAGAGGGACCTTGGTCAGGGTGGTGACCAAGAACCCAATGACTACTCTAAAAGAACTACAGAGTTCCTTGGCTGAGATGGGATAACCTGCCAGAAGGACAACAGTCTCTACAGTACTTCACCAATTTGGGCTTTATGGGAGAATGGCCAGACGGAAGCCACTCCTGAGAAAAAGGCACTTGACAGCATGCCTGGAGTTTGCAAAAGGGCACATAAAAGACTCTGAGAGCATAAGGCAATGTGGTCTGATGAAACAAAAATGTAACTCTTTGGCCTGAATGCAAAGCACTATGTCTGGAGAAACCAGGTACAGCTCATCACCCATCTAACACCATCCCTACCGGGAAGCATGGTGATTGCAGCATCATGCTATGGAGATGCTTTTCAGGGACTGGGAAACTGGTACGGATAGAGGGAACAATGAACAGAGACAAATACAGGTAAATCCTTCATGAGAACCTGTTTCAGAGTGCAAACGACCTTAGACTGGGGTGAAGATTTATGTTCCAACAGGACAATGACCTCAAGCTTACAGCCAAATCAAGGCAGGAATGGCTTCAGAACTATAATGTGAAAACCTTTGAGTGGCCCAGCCAAAGCCCAGACTTGAATTCCATTGAAAATCTGTGGAAAGACTTGAAGATTGCTGTTGACCACTCCCCATCTAACTTAACAGAGCTTGAAAAAATCTGCAAGGAAGATTGGGTGTAAATCCCCAAATCCAGATGGCAATGCTGATACAGACATACCCAAGATGACTCAAAGCTGTAATTGCCATCAAAGGTGCTTCTACAAAGTATTTACCCAGGGGTGTGAATACTTATGTAAATGAGATATTTCTGTATTTAATTTTCAATAAATTTGCAAACATTTCTAAAAACATGTTTTAAGTTTGTCATTATGGGGTATTGTGTGTAGATTAGGGTTGGGCGGTATCATACCGTCATTCACTCATCCCGGATTTACGGTATTACCGGCATGCTAACAAATTTAGCACAAGTAAAAGCGAATTCCTATGGAGGCTATTAGCTAAATATGCTAATGAGTGCAAACAAAAATATACAAATTGCAAAGACGGCAATCTAGCAGTATAGGTAGGAGCTACCGAGTGTAATTTTTGGTGAGTTTGGACATATCACAAGTGAATGTCAACGAGAGACTGCAAATGAACAAAGTCTTGACGCATGCTTGTCTGAAGGAAGAACAGTTCTGGCTCTGGAGCATCATGTGTACACACTGTGTCTGTGTTGAGTCTGGAGTCGCTAGGGCAATGGGCCTGCCCACTCTGCTCAGAGAAGAGGGGAGGAGGAGCAGAATGCCAGAGAAGGGAGAGGAGAAAAAACGCAAGGAAATCAAGATAATAGTGGCAGCTGTACAGATAACTCTCATCCAAAACGCATTGACTTCTCAAACACGGCAGAAAGCTAACACAATATGCTGCCCCCGTCGCCTTATTAATTCAGACACTTACTTAGATAACTAGCAAGTTAAACTTAGGGGTCGTGGTAACGCAGAATGATGCGTTTTCACACAGAATAAAATAATAAAATGCGTAAGAAATATCTTGCTGCGATTTTGTAAAGGCAGATCAAAACTGTTTGGCATCAGACTAATTTTGCACTTCAGTTGCGGTTTCTCCACTCAGATGAGAATTTACAAATGGGCATTCTATCAGCAGACAGCGCTCTGACTGATGTGTAGCTACTTTTCTCCTGTACTTTTCTCGGTGTAGCCTACTTTTCTGTTAAAATGCAAGATTAACTTGATAAATTAATTATGATAAACAGAGATATGATGGCCATGCATCGTTTTTGCAAAAAATACAGTGCTTTTTCATTGTAAGCTCCTTTACTTGTGTGGCTGCCAGCCAAATAGCATTTTAGATCTGTTGTCATCTGATGAAGCTATTTTCTGCCGAATGTGTTGCACTAATGTATTTTCTTGAAGTAAAACTATAGTTGTACGTCCCTGATCACTCTATTGAAGCAACAAAAATGGTTGACTTTCAATAGGACTCACCTGCTCCTGCTTTTTCACTTTATTTACAAACAAACATGTGACTGGCTCAACTGTTCTGGGGAACTACGGTAAGCTTCATAATGTAAAATAATGTGACAGGTGAAATGAACGTGATCTGCTTCATCTTCTAACGTATTGCACAAGTTGACTGCAGGTATTTACTTAAAAAGTAGCAACAAATATTCAAATGTATTTAAATAATTCAAAGAAATAGTTTCAACGGTATTGATGGTATTGAAAAACCATCCCATGGCTATTTCCAAATACCCTGGTATATGGTATATACAGTATACCGCCCAAGCCTAGTGTAGATGGCTGAGAAAAAATATCTATTTAATAAATGTTTTAATCAGCCTAACACAACAAAATGTGGAGTAAGTCAAGGGGTATGAATACTTTCTGAAGGCACGGTAACTCAAGCCTGAAGTGTTTATAGAGTAGAATTTATACATGCATTATTTTTATGTTATGATGTTGGAGATTATGCTAATGAGATATGTGAACGCTGTTGAGTCAGACAGCCACCTCTCTCTCCTCTTTCCAGCTCACTAAAGTGCCTTTGCAACTCTTTGCTAGTTTCTGCATGCCTGCTATGTGACGCCATTCTCTGGAGGTATTCGGTTGGATGATTTAGTGGCTGTGCACAACTTGAATTGTTGATTCATGATGTGTATTGTTAAATGTAGGTAATTTACACCATAAAGTGGTTATTGAAATCATTTTACTCCTGAAAGAAAACATAAAAGGATAAGTCATACTATTTCATGAGTGTGGTTATTATAGTAATACATCTTAAGACATTGGCATTATTAGGAGTACACAGCCCAATAACCTTTTACTTAATTTAAATACAAACAGTAAAGGGAAGGGAGAAGTAAAAATGGCACCCAACGTGTGGGGCTGTGTCTTGTAGGTGATTACTCTGCACATAGATTTTATGGTCGACTCATTTTGGCATAATCAATTTATCATCACAAAAAGAACCACTAGCTCAGTGGAGGCTCCTCAGAGGAAGCGGAGGACCATCCTCTTCAGTGAATTTCAGAAAAATACAAATAATAAAACATTAAAAAGTTATCCTTTTTAGATAAAACTATGGTAAATATATTCACGTCACCAAATCATTTATTAAAACACGCTGTTTTGCAATGAAGGTCGATAGTAGCCTCAACAGCACTCTGTAGGGTAACACCATTGTGTAACCGGAGGACAGTTAGTTTCCGTCCTCCTCTGGGTACATTGACTTCAATACAAAATCTAGGAGGTTCGTGGTTCTCACCCCCTTCCATAGACTTACACAGTAATTATGACAACTTCCAGAGTAAGTCCTCCAACCTATCAGAGCTCTTGTAGCATGAACTGACATGTTGTCCACCCAATCAAAGGATCAGATAATGAATCTAGTACTGAAAGCATAAGCTACAGCTAGCTAGCACTGCAGTGTATAACATGTGGTGAGTAGTTGACTCAAAGAGAGAAACTACTGTCTTGAACAGCCTTCATTTCTCAGAACAAGAATAGACTGATGAGTTTCAGAAGAAAGTTATTTGTTTCTGGCCATTTTGAGTTTGTAATTGAACCCACAAATGCTGATGCTCCAGATACTCAACTAGTCTAAAGAAGGCCAGTTTTATTGCTTCTTTAATCTGCACAACAGTTTTCAGCTGTGCTAACATAAAGGGCCTTGGTCAGGGATGTGACCAAGAACCCAATGGTCACTCTGACAGACTTCAAGAGTTCATCTATGGAGACGGCAGAACCTTCCAGAAGGACAACCATCTCTGCAGCACTCCACCAATCAGGCCTTTATGGTAGTGGCCAGATGGAAGCCACTCCTCAGTAAAAGGCACATGACAGCCCACTTGGAGTTTGCCAAAATACACCTAAAGACTCTCAGATCACAAGAAACAAGTTACTCTGGTCTGATGAAACCAAGATTGAACTCTTTGGCCTGAATGCCAAGCGTCACGTCTGGGGGAAACCTGGCACCATCCCTACGGTGAAGCATTGTGGTGGCAGCATCATGCTGTGGGGATGTTTTTCAGCGGCAGGGACTGGGAGACTAGTCAGGATCGAGGGAAGATGAACGGAGCAAAGTACAGAGATCCTTGATGAAAACCTGCTCCAGAGTGCTCAGGACCTCAGACTGGGACAAAGGTTAATCTTCCAACTGGACAACAACCCTAAGCACACAGCCAAGACAACGCAGGAGTGGCTTCGGGACAAGTCTCTGAATGTCCTTGAGTGGCCCAGGCTGAGCCCGGACTTGAATCCGATCGAGAGACCTGAAAATAGCTGTGCAGCAACGCTCCCCATCCAACCTGACAGAGCTTGAGAGCATCTGCAGAGAAGAATGGGAGAAACTCCCCAAATACAGTTGTGCCAAGCTTGTAGCGTCACACCCAAGAAGACTCGATGCTGTAATCGTTGCCAATGGTGCTTCAACAAAGTACAGAGTGAAGGGTATGAATATTTAATAAAATGTGATATTTCAGTATAATTCTTTTTATAAATTAGCAAAAAATTCTAAAACTGTTTTTGCTTTGTCATTATGGGGTAGTGCGTGTAGATTGGGGGGGGGGGGACTATTTAATCCATTTTAGAATAAGGCTGTAACATAACAAAATGTGGAAAAAGTCAAGGGGTCTGAATACTTTCCGAAGGCACCGTAGCCTCTCGAGTCATACAGCTGAAGTCCAAGTTAAATCACGAGTCATCGATGCTCTACTGACCAGAGACGTGGACTAAAGTCTCAAAATATGCTCAAGCAGTACTTGAGTCCAAGTCACGTGACTCGAGTCCACATCTCTGGTCAATAGCTATCCTTCTAGCTATGATTTTAACATATTTGAAAACGAACTAGTAGCCAGCATATCCGTGGGAAGTAGGGGTCCTGAAGCACCTTGATAAATAGAAATTCAAACCGAATTATTATTTTTTTTTTCTCACCAAACTAGGCCTTTATTACTCCTGTAGCCACAGAGAAAAACAAGTGTCAGACAAATGTTTCACATGCGTTCCAGGAAGTCTCGCAATGTTGCATCTCTGGGTTTAGAAACTGACTTTTCAGTACCAAAGGATATGCCGTTTCAGGATGTTGCTCCTCATCCAAAATGAATTGCTCCGTTATCTTATCAGTTAAGTTTAACAAGCTAAATGGAGCTATTACATTTGGATTCTCATGCCATATTGCACCCAAGATCTGTTATACAGCAGAGAGGAACATTGTTTGGACATTGAACCCTTTGTTGAGTGGCCATGACTCTGAAACAGTGAAATTAGCATGAACATAAAGTTGAAAGTCTGTCAAAACACTAGATGAGTGTGGTGATCATGAGAAGTTTGTTCCAGGACATCTACTCCATTTTTTTGTGTGTGTATGTATATATATACACACACACACACACACACACACACACACACACACACACACACACACACACACACACACACACACACACACACACACACACACACACACACACACACACACACACACACACACACTAGGTTGTGTACTACACATACCCAGTGGCATAAACTTAATTTTCGACCGTGATCTTGCAGACTCCACCTCAAGAATTGCATTTGGTGAAAGGTTCAGCACACGCATACTCAGGCTGGCTGGCTCTCATTCAGGAAAATTAGAAATAAGTGCACTCAGGCTATCCGGAAGGCCAAAGTTAGTTACTTTAAGGAGCAGCTCTCTCTCTCTCTGAGGGCCTAACCTCAAGAAGTTCTGGAAAACGGTTAAAGACCTGGAGAATAAACCCTCCTCCTCACAGCTGCCCATGTCCCTTAAAGTTGATGATGTGGTTGTTATTGACAAGAAGCACATGGCTGAGCTCTTTAATGACCACTTCATTAAGTCAGGATTCCTATTTGACTCAGCCATGCCTCCTTACCCGTCCAACATTTCCTCATCTCCCACCCCTTCTAATGCGACTATCCCCGATGCTTCTCCCTCTTTTCCTCCTGCCCCGCAACAACGTTTCTCCCTGCAGGCAGTCACTGAGTCCGAGGTGCTAGAGGAGCTCCTGAAACTTGACCCGGAAAAAACATCTGGGTCAGATGATTTAGACCCTTTATTTTTTAAGTTTGCTGCCCCCATCATCGCCAAGCCTTTCTCCGACCTCTTTAACCTGTCTCTCCTTTCTGGAGGGGTTCCCATTGCTTGGAAGGCAGCCACAGTTCTTCCTTTATTTAAAAGGGGGAGATCAAGCTGATCCTAACTGTTATAGGTCTATTTCTATTTTGCCCTGTTTATCAAGTGTTGGAAAAACATGTCAATAATCAACTGACTGGCTTTCTGGATGTCTATAGTATTCTCTCTGGTATGCAATCTGGTTTCCGCACAGGTTATGGATCTGTCACTGCAACCTTAATGTCACCATTGCCCTTGATTCTAAGCAATGTTTATTGACTTACCAAAGCTTTTGATACAGTAGACCATTCCATTCTTGTGGGCTGGTTAAGGAGTATTGGTGTCTCTGAGGGGTCTTTGGCCTGGTTTGCTAACTACCTCAGAGTGCAGTGTATAAAGTACCCCAAGGCTCAATCCTAGGCCCCACACTCTTCTCAATTTACATCAACAACATAGCTCAGGCAGTAGGAAGCTCTCTCATCTATTTATATACAAATGATAGTCTTATACTCAGCCGGCCCCTCCCTGGATTTTGTGTTAAATGCTCTACAACAATGCTTTCTTAGAGTCCAACAAGCTTTCTCTACCCTTAACCTTGTTCTAAACACCTCCAAAACAATGGTCATGTGGTTTGGTAAGAAGAATGCCCCTCTTCCCACAGGTGTTATTACTACCTCTGAGGGTTTAGAGCTTGAGGTAGTCACCTCATACAAGTACTTGGCAGTATGGCTAGACAGTACACTGTCCTTTTTTCAGCACATATCAAAGCTGCAGGCTAAAGTTAAATCTTGGTTTCCTCTATCGTAATCGCTCCTCTTTCACCCCAGCTGCCAAACTAACCCTGATTCAGATGATCATCCTACCCATGCTAGATTACGGAGACATAATTTATAGATCAGCAGGTAATGGTGCTCTCGAGCAGCTAGATGTTCTTAACCATTTGGCCATCAGATTTGCCACCAATGCTCCTTATAGGACAGACACATCACTGCACTCTATACTCCTCTGTAAACTGTTAATCTCTGTATACCCGTTGCAAGACCCACTGGTTGATGCTTATATAAAACCCTCTTAGGCCTCACTCCCCCTTATCTGAGAGATCTACTGCAGCCCTCATCCTCCACATACAACACCAGTTCTGCCAGTCACATTCTGTTAAAGGTCCCCAAAGCACACATCCCTGGGTCGCTCCTCTTTTCAGTTCGCTGCAGCTAACGACTGGAACGAGCTGCAACAAACACTCAAACTGGACAGTTTTATCTCAATCTCTTCATTGAAAGACTCAATCATGGCCACTCTGACGGTTGTGGCTGATTTGCGTGATGCATCGTTGTCTCTACCTTCTTGCCGTTTGTGCTGTTGTCTGTGCCCAGTAATGTTTGTACCATGTTTTGTGTTGCTACCATGCTGTGTTGTGATGTGTTGCTGCCTTGCTATGTTGTCATCTTAGGTCTCTTGATGTACTGTTGTGTTGTATTTCATCATGTGTGTTTTGTCATATATATATATATTTATTTTTTTATCCCAGCCCCCGTCCCCGCAGGAGGCCTTCTGTCTTTTGGTAGGCCATCATTGTAAATAAGAATTTGTTCTTAACTGACTTGCCTAGTTAAATAAAAGGTTAAATAAAATAAAAAGAAGACAGACATTTTCTCTACAGCAGGGCATGGGTAAGGCTAGGCTGAAGTATTTCTTTGACCTAGGGGGGGTCACAGGAATGTCAGAGGGACATTGGCTACATCAAGAACATTACTAAGCAGGATCTCCATAAGGCTTAGCCAAGAATCTGCAGACGTTTCAATCTTTATTTTTTTATGGATTCTAGTAGAAAAGCTTAACCCCCTAGGAGATGCATACACCAAGTATTGCTTGTAGCCATATTATCATGTCCCATGCCACAAATAAGGACTGTTTAGCATGGCTAATAGAGCAGGCTTTATGGCATGACACTATCACCAAGACTCAAAAACAGTCCTACAAAAGTGTACAGCCAGGAAATGTGATGAATAATAAGAATACTTGTGTATAATCCCCATGTCACCCCGATACATCCTGAAACATTTCATTACAATGAAAAACATGACAAAATTACAATTTCCTACATTTATTTTTTAAAATCATAAAATGTTCCTTAAAAAAAAAAAAAAAAAGGCGTACATTCTGCATGTTGCACTGAGTGGTGGTAAGGGGTGTGTGTGAAAAACTCCAATACAGACAAAGAGAACACACAGACGGGACAGTCGTACTCTACTGACAAACACACCATAGAAATCAACCCATCCAAAAATAAAGATAATGTTCACTTGTCTGTCAGGAGACTCCAAATATTTTGACAAATGTTTTTTTTATTTTTTTTTATACAAATACAAGAGATGGAGTAGAGAACTACACAAAAAATGCAGAACGTCTACATTTAACAAAGGAATGTTGGACCTTAAAAAAAATTAACAAAATGCCCACAAACTGGGACAATAAGATGGGGATGGGAGGGATTTGCTTCAATCTGAGTCTCCTTGTTTAGAGGAACTGACCAGAGTACTGCTTCACACTGAAAGAGTAAAAAGAAAAAGAAAATTCACAGGAGTCAATAAAGATATATAGAGGGGTTGGGGGTGGGAGAGGGGGTTGAGGGTGGGAGAGGGGGTTGGGAGAGTCTGAGACAGGGAGAGAGCACGTGAGGCGGGCCTAGTCGGAGGCGAGGGTTAGTCCTGGTGTCCGAGCAGGTGCAGTGCGCTGGGGGAGGAGGAGGAAGGGAGACAAGATTAGTCACCATGGCTACGAGGCAGCATTAGCACTTCAGCATCTGCACAATGAGACACGCTGACGGTTGCCGGGGAGACAGAAGAGGAGGAGCCTGTGCCGTTTGGCAGACTGTGATTTGTTGTCGATTCATCTAACTAAAAACAACAAAATCACTAGTCTTCCACACAGCAACAGGCAGGGAAGAAGTCCACTCCCTGCTTCACACCGAAAAGGCTCATAGGTCATAAAACCAAACATTTCACCAATCATTTTCTTCAAAAAATCTGACATGTTGAATGATTAACACATCAAACAAATATTGACCTACAGTTTTGTATCAATATGAGAATACTTGTACAAGTAATGTGTACAGATTTTAATACAGCCATTTCACAAGAGGAAGCTCAAACTACTTTCACATTGCACGGGAGGAGAGAGGTTAGTAAACATCAGCAGACAGAGAAATATAATAAGAGATTAAAAGGAGGTAGAAAAATATATATCTACACATACATATATTTGAGATCAAAATGTGGCTATAAAAACAGGAAGGTATAGAAAAGGCAGACATGAAACTATTCACTCAGAGGGCGTCCAGAACTTGCCTATTCTGCAATAGGTACTGAGCGTTTTGGATCTGGTCCTGGGTGCCGCTGATGGTGATGATGCGATCCTCAGAACCCTCCAGTGGCTCGTCGATCTTAATGGAGGCGCCAGACTCATGCCGGATCTGCTTGATCCTCTGACCTCCCTTACCGATGATGGAGCCGGCCAGCTGTAGAAAACACCAGGGTCAACTGAATGTCATGCACAACAGTGTGAAAACACAGGAAAAGTGTGTTCTGTGTGTGCGTGTGAATGTTGCGTAAGGGTTTCATAGGCCATGGTGGGCGAGACAGGCCGAGCCATTGCTCTGTATGAGAACATAGTGTGTGGGTGTGTTTGAGAGAGGTAATGGGGGAGTCCCCCCTCTTCTGCTTATACACACATCTTTCGGGATCGTCACTTGTGTGGTGATGACTGGCCCTCCCATATCATTATAGGAACCGCGTCCACCTAACACACACGGCGCATACAGTGACATACACACAAGGAGAGATCAGAGAAACAGCTTGAGGAAGTGTTTAGGCTCTATTAACATCACCATAACCTAACAACATACTGAATACCAAGCTGTGGGACGTGCTTCTACAGACTCACCAGACTGATAGGAGTCCCAGGAAGAGTTGTTATCTGTTTGAAAGGCGAGAGAGAAAATAGATCTACAGTTAAGGAAAGTTTTTTTTAAATATGCTAAAATGTACACATCCAGAGCAGACTGGTACCATAAACAAACACATATTTACCAACCTGATACAGAGCAGGCCAACACGTTTCAAAGATGATCTTCCAATAAACAGTCGAAATGACAAAACAAAGATAGTCGACAAGTACACTGGTGCAAAACCATACACTCAAGGCTGTTGAGTATTATATCCTATGCTTCCTTGATTGTGTAATTGTCAGTCATGCAGGGTTCCCTTGTAAAAGAGACTCTATCCTGCCCAAATAAAAACAACTATAAAATGTGTAGCCTTATAAAGCAGACCAGCTGAAATCAGGTTCTATAACATACACTGGAGAACCACTAGCCCTCTACGTTCTATGAAAGCTGCTCGGCGTAAACTGGAAAGAAGGAGGAAAACAAACCCAACTATGCATGCCCAAGCCCTGGTATATCATCAGATTACATACAGAGGTACTGAACACTGCACGCAAGTTAGACTATACCAGTCTCATTGCAAATTGAGAGGGAAACCCCAGAATGCTATTTTCTGTCCTAAAAGAAATGTAAACCCCCAGGTAACTCCTCCTCTACCCCCTCCATCGAGCAATGCAACAGGTTTCTTGATTTTTTTCCCAATTCAAAATTAGGTAGTGCACTGCACACACCCCTTGCTTGGGATGTGCCCCTATGCTTTATACTGAGCCTACTAGCTGCAGTTTCAACACATTTTCATGAACAAGCCCAACAACGGTCTCTGAAATTGTCCAAAATACGAGGTCAACTACCTGCTCCTTCGACCCTATTCCCAAAGCAAAATCCTGCCTCACTCTTCTCAGTCTAACTATAACCGAAATCATAAATTACTTAATTCAGGCACTGTGCCTAATTCCCTGAAAACGGCCTCCATTATACAAATCTTGAAAAAAACCTGGAAATTACAGACCAATTTCCAACCAGTTGTGTAAAGTACTTAAGTTGTGCTTGAAAGTATTTTTACTTAAGTAGTTTTTTTGACAACTTTTACTTCATTACATTCCTAAAGAAAATAATGTACTTTTTACTCCATACATTTTCCCTGACATGTAAAAGTACTCCTTACATTTTGAATGCTTAGCAGGACAGGAAAACTGTCAAATTCACACTTATAAAGATAACATCTCTGGTCATCCCTACTGCCTCTGATCTGGCGGATTAACTAAACAAATGCCTTGTTTGTAAATGATGTCTGAGTGTTGTGAGTGTGCCCCTGGCTATATGTAATTTAAAAAAAGAAAAATGGTGCCATCTGGTTTGCTTAATATAAGAAATTTGAAATGATTTATACTTAAGTATATTTAAAATACCTTTAGATTTTTACTCAAGTAGAATTTGACTGAGTGACTCACTTTTACTTCAGTCATTTTCTATTAACATCTTTGCTTTTACTCAAATATGACAACTGGGTACTTTTCCCACCACTGTTTCCAACCTAGCCTTTTCAATCAAAGGTCCTTTGAACGTGTGGGCTCAATACAGCTACAGAACTACCTTTCAACCAACAATCTCCATGAACCCTTCCAGTCCGGCTTCCATGTACAGCACAGTACAGAGACTTGTTGATGACAGCTAATGAAGACACTAGCATCATTTTACTTTTGGACATCACAGCAGCCTTTGTCACAGAGAATCATGCGATTATCAGCAGACTTACGAACTAGCTTGGATTCTCTGGCACATCACTCCTGTGGTTTAGCTCCTGACTTACAGACAATAATTTGTGATCCAACCCTGCCAGTCACTCAAGGAGTCCCACAGGGCTCTCTGCTATGGGGCCACTCCTGTTCTCTATAGACACACACACACTGCCACATGGTATACTTACACGGAGATTTGGACTAAAGTTGAAATTTTGCACATACGTGAGGACAAGTCAGACTAACAACCAAACTAACAGACTGTCTAGATGCAATCAAGAGATGGATGCAGTTGAACTTCCAAAAGCAAAACAGAGCTTGTGTTTATTTGCTCTAAGAGTACACAGAGCAAAATGAGCACATTCTCCCTTCCTCTGGATGATGACGCCATCACAGCTTCCCCCACTGCCAGAAACCTGTGTAATTTTGGACTCTAGCCTCTTGTTTGAAGCACACATCCGCAACATAAAGTGTAATATTTCCACCTTGAATCAGGTCTTTCTTGTTCACTGTGGATGCTGAGAAGCTTGTGCATGCCCTGGTAACATCTTGGCACTGCTGACAGTAATGCTCCTGTCAACTCCAGATGATCCAGAACGCAGCTGCCAGGATGCGCTCACAAACTACACAAAAAAACTCACATCACCCTGTTTTACTCAACCTCCATTGGCTTCCTGTTCAATACAGGATCACATTTAAGATTCTGCTGCTCACCTTAAAAGGCCCTCAAGGGTGATGCATATGCCAACTTCTAAATGCATATGCCAAATTCTAGAGAACTATTCCCCAGCACACCGCTACAATAACCAGACTCAAACTGCCTGGTCACAAACCTGTTCAGCACGGGTAATAGGGCCTTCTCACGTGTGAGGTCTGGAACGCAGGCAGCTTCCATTTCCTTGTTTAAAACACATTTAAAGGCCTACCTTTTAATCTTTGATTGCTTAATCTGTTTACAGTCTATATTTTTTGTATTAGCAGGTAATGGTTTAATGTATTGAAATGATCCTACTTTTTGATATTTTGTCATTGAATTTTGTTTGTGTTTTGTTTTCTACCATGCATTGCGAATGGGATATGATATATATTATATCTGGAGTATTTCTCCTGTCTTATCTGGTGTCCTGTGTGAATTTAAGTATGCTCTCTTTAATTCCCTCTTTCTTTCTCTCTCTCTCTCGGAGGACCTGAGCCCTAGGACCATGCCTCAGGACTACCTGGCCTGATGACTCCTTGCTGTCCCCAGTCCACCTGGCTGTGCTGCTGCTCCAGTTTCAACTGTTCTGCCTGCGGCTATGGAACCCTGACCTGTTCACCGGACGTGCTCCCTGTCCCAGATCTGCTGTTTTCAACTCTCTAGAGACAGCAGGAGCGGTAGAGATACTCTGAATGATCGGCTATGAAAAGCCAACTGACATTTACTCCTGAGGTGCTGACCTGTTGCACCCTCGACAACCACTGTGATTATTATTATTTGACCCTGTTGGTCATCTATGAACATTTGAACATCTTGGCCATGTTCTGTTATAATCTCCACCCGGCACAGCCAGAAAAGGACTGGCCACGCCTCATAGCCTGGTTCCTCTCTAGGTTTCTTCCTAGGTTCTGGCCTTTCTAGGGAGTTTTTCCTAGCCACCGTGCTTCTACACCTGCATTGCTTGCTGTTTGGGGTTTTAGGCTGGGTTTCTGTACAGCACTTTGAGATATCAGCTGATGTAAGAAGGGCTTTATAAATAAAATGTGATTTTATATGCGCTTTACAAATGAAATATTGTCCCATGGAGACAGCATGACAAACTGAACTCAGACAGAACCACATTGGAAGAATGGAACAACTCACCATATCCACCTCCACCCTGGAGAAAGAGAAAAGAGAGGGAGAGCAGGGTTAAACACACATTTCCTTGTGATCTGTTGTAAACACTCATGGATGCATGCAACCCCGGCCTTGCATGATCAGGATTAGGGCAGGGACCTCAAGATATATTATCTCGATACTTAGGTGCCGATACATTATGTATTGATTCTCACAATTCTATATGTATAGCGATTCGATACTGCGATTTGATGTCCAAACATATGGCTCACTGTAAGTCTGGTGCAGAGAGACCGGAGCATTAGAAAATACATTTTTGATCAGTCATGGAAATAAGCGCAGAAAACATATTGGCTCACTATTTAAAAAGAAGATGGAGAACATGCTATAGAATCAAAAAACGGCTGAGTTTAGCAACAAGGTAGCGTAAAATAAAATAGCGTCACTTGGAGTCAAAGTATCAATATAATATTGTGATATGTAACTATCGATCCCTCCGATCAAGTCAGGGTTGAGGCCAGTTCGTACAAAAGCCCCTATTTGATGCTGGAGACCCCTGCCCCCTTCTCCGCTTGCATCCATCAGCCACTCACGCCACAGCTTTCACCTGCTATTCAGCGGCTCAGTCACCAGGGCAACAAGCGATTCAAAAATCAGTTGCTGAGCAACTGGAGGCAGCATCCTGCCAGCTCTCAAAGATAACCTACCAGTCTGTCAACAAAGCATTATTATTAACACCTAGCAACCACAGCCCCCCCATGATTACGTTGATGGTAGTGGTCATGGTGGTATGGGCAATTATTACTGAAGTTACCCATTACCTGTGCTTATGGTTTGGTCATATGGTTAACTATGGTAAAGTAATGTTTATTACATGTTAGTGATAAAGGTGTTGTTGGGTTTTATAGTGGGGTTAGCTGTGGCCATGGCGATGAGGTTATTATCAGGCAATTACAATCACTGTCTAGGAAAGACCAACAATTGTTTCAGCGTATGATGCTTCAGCCAATAGATACCAAGATGACAGCAGCATGCATTTAGTTAAGGGTCACTAACCATGTTATCGCCATAGCGATCTCCTGGTCTTCCTCTTCTGTCACTGCTAAGAGAAAGACAGAAAATGAAAGTCTGACTTGAGAGAAATATTGACAAGGCAGAGGGCTTTTCAACAGCTCTCTGATCCAAGTCAAACCACACACATTCACAGACCCATGTAGAACACAAAAGTAAGCGGTGTTGACAGGCAAATGGCAGGGCTGAAACACTGATGAGGCCAGTAATCAGAGGAACAGACTCAGGCGAGACTGACTGACTACAGCACCGACTGAGGACGTTGACATGCAAAGTAGTAATTCAATATTAAACCAATTATGGCAGTAGGCAGATTATGCAGTAGTCATGTTAAAACCTTACTCTGCTTATCTTAATTTGCATGAAGTCAAAATCGAAGTATGTATAAGCCGATTAAAACACCTGCTTTTCTGAGCAATCCTTCAAATTATTAGGACGTGTGAAGACCTTAAAAATCGGCAGTGCATTTGTTCTGCGCATGTACCAGCCAAGCGAGCCTCCGTCTTCAGAGCGAGTGAAGGGAGTTCGGAAACAACTGAACGTACTCGTCTTAAAAGTAGTTCACATTGAAACATTATATAAACTCCGAAAATATGCGTCACAAAAAACAACATGGTAGAATGTTTATTTTGATTGCCGATTTTCTGCATTTATCAGAGTGGCATCAACGACCCTGAGTTCAGATGTGTTCATGTAAACAGTATTATTACAGAAATCCTTCTTGCAAAGTATAGTACCAGTCATGAGTTTAGACACACCTACTCATTCCAGGGTTTCTCTTTATTTTTTACATTGTAGAATAATAGTGAAGACATCAAAACTATGAAATAACATATGGAATCATGTAGTAACCAAAACATATTAAAATATATTTTATATTCTTCAAAGTAGCCACCCTTTGCTTTGATGAATGCCAAGAGTGTGCAAAGCCTTCATCAAGGTAAAGGGTGACTACTTTGAAGAATCTCAAATATAAAATATATTTTGATTTGTTTAACACTTTTTTGGTTACTACATGATTCCATGTGTGTTATTTCATAGTTTTGATGTCTTCACTATTATTCTATAATATAGTAAAAATAAAGAAAAACCCTGAAATAAGTAGGCATGTCCAAACTTTTGACTGGTACTGTGTGTAACGTTTTAATCAAACTATTATATTAATTTATATTATATTAATGGCATTTTGTTGCATGTAACCGTACTCACTGACTCCAGACCAGTGGCCTACAAGGCTGGAAAAGGACTTACTTGGGTCTGGCATCTGCATTGCCCCGATAGGAGTCATAGGAGTACTGGTCATCTCTGCAAACAACGTGGAAATGGAACACACACGAGCCCACACACACTATGAATGAAAGACCATATGTCCCTGCACTTTTGAGCGCAAACTGATGTAGACAAAGCAAAATGGACAGAAAGAGATGTTTGGAAAAAGAAATGAGCGATGGTGAAGCTCTCTTACCCTCCTCCTCTGTGTGGTGGGGCCAGGTTGCGGCCACGGCTCTCACCCCTCCCCCCTCTCACTGGGTGGGGAGGCGGGGGTCCACGGCGGGGGCTCATCTCCTCATAGTCCCTGCGGGCGGGGGGCATGGGCCCCCCTCGACCCCCTCGTCCAGAGGGCCCTCGGTCAAAACCTCCGCCACCTCGTCCCCCTCGCATGTGGAAGCCCCCCGAGGGGCGCCGGCCGCCGCCACCCCCGCGCTCCTCAAACATCACGGTGAAGCCGCCGTAGTCGTATGTCTCGTCGTAGAAGTTGGGGTCGTAGGGCTGGGCGCGCCCTTTTATGGGAGCCTGACGGGGATAGGATCACACATAATTTCTACAGTCGGCTGGCTGTGGTATTTACAGCTCAGTCAAATGGTTCCACAACAGAACCAACGGTTTGATAAGAGCACCAACCTCAGCGATGAGCTCCAGCATGATCTTGATGCACTCAACGACGCGCTCAGATTTGCCGCCGACCAGAACCACGCGGTCCGTGGACTGGGGACAGCATTCCTGGAACAGCTTGATGCTGGTCTGGGTGTTCTACAACAGTCAAGAGTCAACACAGGTCAAATTAGACAAAGCAAGGCCATAGGACTGAGAAGAACCCACAGAAAAAGATTGAATCAGGGTCACCTTCAATAAGCTCTAAACGAGAGTAAAACATTTGCATTCTTATTGGACAAGTTCAGGTAGTAGGCCCATCAAGTATTTTAAAATGTTATCCCATTTTTGTACGTACTGGACATGACCCAGGTGAGGAGATAAGAATGGGAGTAGTTCACAGCGCATAACTGTACCTCTCGTAACTCTTTGATCTTGGCTCCCTTCACACCAATGATGCTACCTGCCAGGCTCTGATGGATCAGCAGCCTCAGCTCACAGTCAAAGTCCATCCCATTGTACTGTTGGTACTAGTGGGAGGGGGGGTAAAACTTTAGCATTTTATATCTGTATCCCATTGGAAATGCTATGTTTTGTTTTATCTGCACACTCAATATCTAGTAGGTACCACTCAGGACTATAACTGAAAATTATAGGCAGCCATAATGCTGGTCTCATTCTCCCTCATCTCCAACCGCAGGCTCACCTCCTCCAGAGTAGGGATGATCTTGAGCAGGATCTCTCCCACCGTCTCGATTTCAGCACTGATGCTCAGAATGCTTTAGAGCCACCAATCACGGCGCAGGATATTCCCAGGAGGACCAATCAAATGGTGACCAAGTGTTAGAGAGGAAAGAAACAGTATTTCAAAACCAAGGTCAACTCTCCCTCAGCAGAACTTCAACCATAACATCTGACAATAAATGAAGACCCCCCCCTTTCATCCGGTCCCAGCCGTGGGGGTTAACCGGGTAGCTGTTGTGGTACAGTCCCATAGAAATAGAATTACTAGAATGGACATTCCCATTCAAGTCAATGTTCTGTGATGAGTGGACCAGCGGCCATATGTAGTAATTCTGGTTCTATGTGCACACCCCATTCAAATCACAACAGAGGAATAAGAGGACAGAATACCCCATAATCAATTTATATCTATAACATATCAGCAGGTATCCATAAATACACAAATGAACCCCCTCAGTGTGTCTGACAAAGAAGACCACAAAAATAAAAAAAACAGGTAAAAGGAACCCAAAGAAAGCAGGTGTGTTTTAGTGACCACTGGAAGGGGGGGGGGGGGGGGGGGGGGTAAGGAAGGAAAGGTTGGGGGGCGGTGGCGGTTTGCACCGATGGGGCCTGCTGCCAGAGCACTAAAGCAATTGGACTGTAGCACAACATGGGAGAAAAAAAAGAAAAAAAAAGAACGAAAGGTCAATAAAAACATGACAGTAGTACACTATGCTAATCAAAATAATGAAACAAGGAACAGTTTAAAGTAAACTTAAAGATGGGTGAGAGATGGCAGGGTCACAGTGAGTTATGCTCCCACCATTGGACAGGAGGATGTTGAGGGAAGGCAAGGAGGAGCGACATGGGTGACAGGGATGAGGTGACAAATAAGTTCACTTTCAACAGTCCAACTACGGCAAAGGTAATATGGAGAGTAAAGAAGGGAAAAAGACATACAACACTTGAACCCTAGCTGCTCTGCCTGGAATAACAGTCTTACGTAATTATAGTGGTCCAAACCCCCCCCCACCCCCTAAAAAAGATCTGTGGTAACAAGGAAGAGGAAGATGGTAGGAGGGGAATGTGAGAAGCTAAAACAGACCAGTACACCAACTCTGAGAGGGGAAGGAGAGAGGTGAGGAACGTTGAAGGGAGAGAGATACTGTCATTGAAATAAAATATAGAATGTTGAAATACCGTCACTAGAACAGAGGCAGGTTTAAAGTATTTGTTGAAACCCTCACTGAAAACAGAGGCTTATAATACTGTCACTGAACAAAAGTTGACATGTTTGTCACAGGAACAGAGGCAGGTTTGTTTGTTTATTTTCTGAAGTCAGGCAGTGAGAGGGAGGAGCTTAGGGACATACCGCTCAGGCCCACTGCTGTCTGGGACTGACACACTGGCATTGAACTGCAAGGGCCGTGGGCGTGTCATGGGCAGGGGCCAGGGCCATTCGAGCACACAGATGTCAATGAAGTAAGGCGCCCATTTAGGGAGGGGCACGATTATGGGCAGGGCCAGCCAGGGTGTCAGGTGGGCGGGCGCAGGAGGGGCGATCCAGAACATGGGCAACAGAGGAAGTGGGCAAAAATAAACAAAAATAAAAAACAGGAGAGGGAAGAGGGAGGGGGAAGAGGAATACATTTTAATACAGGCTAATATTCTTCATTGTGATATTCTCTCAGAATGTTTTTTTTTTTAAAGAACAGGAGATGGAAGACGAGACAAAGGTATTCAGGTAGAGAGAAATAGTTGGGGGTAGAATGGGGTCAGAAAAGGAGGGGGAGATGTAGAGAGGGAGATGAGAAAGAGGGATAGCGGTAGAGGAGAGAGGGAGAAGAGTGGAGAATGATGGAAGGTGGAGAAAGAGAGAGGTAATGACATGAAATGAGTTGAGAATTGGCCAGGCTGTTTATATACACAAGACATTTCCTATAGGATGAATTGGTGTCGGGTGCTATAACAGCTCCACCCTAAAATACACTGGGCCCACTCAAGTATTAATGAAAGTCTTAGCGGTGCCGATGCCTGGTAGTAACAGCAGTATTCATTACGCAAACAGAAATACATTTGAGCTAACAAGGCCATGGGTTTCGTATTGATTAGCGGGGGTGGGGGGCATTTTGATAAGACATTACACTTTCGATTGATGATACCACAACAGGTGTAGAGCAGGTCTCAATACACATCATATCCCAGCATTAACAGTTACCCAACAACCTCACAGCTTTACTTCCCCCAACCATAGTTAACAGACCCATTTTCTTAAGCCCAACCTACCAACTTAGATTGCCTCAACATTTGCATACAAACTAGTCAAATCAGACACTCCCAAAGTACAACCACGGAAGGGGGTACTGTAAATTCCCAGACAAAAAGAGTGGTGTAAATGTACTCACGTCTGTGCGCAGGGATTTGATGTTTTTACCACCCTTCCCAATCACTGCTCCTGCATTCTGAACCGGGAAAAAAAAGTCATGTGATACCGAGCTTATTGTGATATAACAAAGTAAAAAAATCCTCAGACATCATCTACATACTACATAATCGAAACTGATTTTGACCGCATTAAATCAGACATGGAACCACAGGGTAGATAAAATTTTTTAAAAAAAGCTCTTAACCTCCATAGAAGTGGTCAAATAAAGGTTGAATAAATAACTGGGGAGGGGGAAAAAAGATAGGCTACATAGGAGGATAAGTCACAGAGGAGATTGTGGCTGTTGAAGGTAGGCAGGGGATTGTGAATGAGGAAGAGAAAGCGGACTGACTTTGCTCTGCAGGAGAATGCGGAGCTCCACCATGTCGTCTGTGTTCCTGGAGCGCTTAAAGGAGTGCTCTTCCTCCGCGTCCTCTGCGGGACGCTTACCTGTGAAAGAAAAACAGAGTTATCTTTCTCACACACTATTTTTCAACCTTTTGACTTCGCAAGTTACATTTTTTTTTATTGGTCACATGGGAGCGAGCTGGTCACCTCAATCAAAAGTTTAAAAAGTCCTATTTTTTCAGGAGCTAAAACCACAATTTGGTCAAACAGTAAAGTGCATTATCCTCATGATTCCCTTCATGCAAGTTTCGTAGTAACTGTTTCACTGGACCCGGCTGCTGTGATGAGTGAGCCAATCTCTCTTCCTTTCCCTTGATGTGCTCTCCCCCCCACACAAAAAAAGGAGGGTTTTCTGATTGTATAACATTTCAAAATCCAATTTGCAGGTAAAACACAGCTTTGGAAGCACCTACTGTTGAAACTGTTGGAGAGGATGTTCAGCTTCATGTGGGTATAAGTTCTATTTCTCAGCATTTTACATTGAGCTCAATAGTAGCCAGCAGATTCCGACCCAACCATTAAGCCTGTTTTACACTGAGCTGCACTGGGGTTGGAATGCAATCATGGTTAGATTAAGACACCGGAGCCAGCGCGAGATATGGGTCAGAAACATACCTCAACGCAGGGATGGGATGTGCCGCTGTATTACATCCCAATTGATACCTTGAGAAGATTGAAATACTACTAGTTTTTCCAGAAAACATCCCTTTTTGTTCTCATGCTAGCTATCAGTAGCCACCGCCGGCATTTTGGAATGGCAGTGTCAGCCAATCAGCTCCTTTGTTGTTCAGCGCAACATGCCATTCTATAATGGCTGCTGTGGCTACTGTTTACCAAGCATGAGGACATTAAATGTACTGTTAGATTAATACATGACTACTAGCAGTAGGCATTAGATTTAGTGTTAATGATCTATACTGAACAAAAATATACTCGCAACAGTAAAATCGTAGACATTTTTGCATGAGTACAATTCACAGAAGAAAATCAGTAAATTGAAATGAATTCCGTAGGCCCTAATCTATGGACATCACGACTGGGCAGGGGCGCAGCCATGGGTGGGCCTAGCACTGGGGAGCCAGGCCCAGCCAATCAGAATTTGTTTTTCGCCACAAAATGGCTTTATTGAAGACAGAAATGTTCCTCAGCCCCCCCCCCCCCTTTCCATCTTCAGACGATCCGCAGGTGAAGATGTCAGATGAGGTGGTCCTGGGCTGGCGTGGTTACACTTGGTCTGCAGTTGGATGTACTGCTACATTCTCTAAAACGGCATTGGAGGTGGCTTATGGTAGAGAAATTAACATTCAATTCTCTGGCAACAGTTCTGTTGGACATTCTTGCAGTCAACATGCCAATTGCGCGCTCCCTCAAAACTTTTGACATCTGTGGCATTGTTTTATGTGACAAACCTGCCAATTATAGAGTAGCCTTTTATTGTCCCAGCACAAGGTGCACCTGTGTAATGATCATGCTATTTAATCAGCTTCTTGATATGCCACTTCTGTCAGGTGGATGGATTATCTTGGCAAAGAGAAATGCTCACTAACAGGGATGTAAACAAATGTGTGCACAACATTTGAGCTAAATAAGCGTTTTGTGTGTATGGAACATTTCTAGGATCTTTATTTCAGCTCATGAGAAATTGGACCAACACTTTACATGTTGTGTTTATATTTTAGTTCAGTATTGCCAATGTGTTTTGAGTTCACTTCCTCATGTGGTGAATTAGCCCAAAATAAATGAGTGGACATAAACACAGACAAATTCATCTCAATTGAACAACAAAATTCAGACAATTCTGGAGCCCTATTTTAACAGTAAAATATTACAATACCCTACTGTCAACCCACAATTCATGACAATCAATGGATTAGGTAGCACATCAAAATATATTCAATAATGCATTCCTACTTGGACATGTTAAATAGACAACTTGTTTCTTGAATAGCCTACCAGCTCTGTAGTCTATTACACTGTCTAACGCACTGTGAATGACTTGAAGGTGATTATGACTATGTTTTTCTAAAAAACGATGGTGCAACCAAATCATAGGCTGGTGCCACCAACTGAAAAAGTTAGTGTCACCAGTGCCACCAGGGGGAAAATGTTAGTCTGGAGCCCTGCACACACACACATACATACACAGACTGGTTCTCTGGATCTGCATTCAGTTGATGTAGAAATGATACACATGTAATACTAAAAGCCCACTCATTGTCCTTACATATTAAAACAGTATAGATGCAATAGATATGGTTACCTCACTACACTGTCTGCTCTGCACTTTTTTTTGGCACAATTTAGGTATGTAAATGTTTATATTTTCAACCAGACATTGATTATTAGTAAGTATTAAACACAGGAGGGCATAAACCTTGCACCACACCGCTTAAAATTAAATAACTACACTGTTCTTATTCATTTTCTAGATTAGTTACACTTATTTAATTAATACACAAAAGGATTACAACTCACCGTTTGTCTCTGTGTTGCTGAATGAGGTCTCTTTTTCTTGTTGCTCAATTTCTGTCTCCATTGTCGGCTAACACCGGGCTGGGTAGGGCAGGCACCTCGGTCCTGGGAGCAGGTAACAGCGGGGAGAGAGGAGCGGGCACCTCTGTCTGACTGGCTGTGGATGGACATGGTCGAGGGAAAGCGATGAGAGCAGGGTTTGGGGTTTTCACAACTGACGAAACAAAGTACGACAGAGGAGAGAGACTGGACTGGTGACCAACACTTACCACTATTTATGGTGAGAAGATGGGCGTGTTATGGGCGGAACAAAACAAAGTCTCAGAGCAGCTTCGAACCTACTGAAAAAAAGGCAAAGGTTGGTTAGCGGCATAAAAAAAAATCTACCCAAGAACAATCGTATAACACACTGCTACGATTATAAAATTGTAATAAATGGTGCATAAACAGCATTGATTCAAATGAATGTATTATCTTGAACTGGCCATATTCATTACGAAAACCATTTAAGAAGCAAACAGAGCAAAATTAGAATTTCTATTGGACATATTTAGGTAGGTTCCCTCCCTGTCTCGTTTAAGAAACATTTTGCAGTAGAATTGGCTTAATGAATATGCCCCTGAGCTTTAATACAATTCTGAAGGCGACCAGATGGCACACACATACTGAATTGATGCACATTATTAATCTAAAGAAAGTCAATGCATGAGTGAAGTTACAAAGCAGATTTATTTGATAATACGACCTGGCACAATGATATCTGAGTCGGGACAAAATGACAATGCAACGAGGGCTCATCTCAGAATCACCTCGCACGGATAATTATCATGATCGTAATTAAACAAATAGCTAGCTACAATCATACGTTTGCTCATCGGGCATTCATTTTGGATTAATGGTGTGAGCTAGCCTACTGCGTTGATCCAATTATCGTCTAGGATTGATGTGCATTCCCGTTAATACACTCGTGTCCCCCGTGGACCGGCTCGTACATAAAACATCCTCCATTCAAGCTGCAAGGCATCACTTCCCCTCCTTACCATTTTTAATAGCGAGCCGCCGGGAAAAATGTGTAGTCTTACTGTAATCAAACACGTTTCGTTTAGGACGTTGCACACCACGTTCAGCCAAGGGTGTACCACATCCTAAATGGTCAGAAAATTGTGGTGGAAAATCAAATTTTATTAATAAGACGGCTCTCCTAGTTGAGGGAAATGATGCCTTTCGAACCTGAATGGAGGATGCTTTGTCTACGGGATGGTCTACCGGGGACAGGAGACAGGGAATGCGCATCAGTCCTTGACGATAGTGCCGTGGCGAATTATGGCGCCCACTATCGGCTGCCTAGGCCATATGTGCGCACACGGTTTAAGAAAACAACAACGTTAGCTAGCTATTAGTTCTCTTGTGTATACGAGAAAAATAGCTCGCTAGCATTTTGGGAAGCTACTTAGTCCATTCAGCTGGTTAAAGTATTTAGTAAAAATGGCTGGCTAGTTAAGGTAACCAGCTTCAGTTGTTAGGTAGCTAATGTTAACGTAACCAATTAACGTTACCCAACGACGTTAGCTGTTGGACTGCGACAGTAATATGTAGCTAGTGTAGTTAACGTTAGTTAGGGACAAGAAACACAATCGTATAACGTTGGAATAAAGCTCTTAAAGCCATATCTAATTACACTTGATACATTTCTAAATTTAGCCGTGTAAGCTATGCTAGCTAGCCTGCTACACTGGATCGCTAACTACAATAATTAACCAGCTACTTTAGTTGGAAATGGTGTAGCTAGATACGCGAATGCTTTCAAATGTTTCTGCTTATACCATCGCATCAACATGTAATGACGGATGTATTCGTTGCAGAGATGCATCGAAATGTGTGTAAAACAGACCTGCGCTACACCGTGTATCGTTGCTACTCCTTTTCGACCCTTCGCTGAGGAAGAACGCAAGCACAAAAAATGGCTAAGACATCATGTGTATCTGAAGAAAGAGGTAGCTGCTTCGATTGGTGGAAATAGACCTTGAATGGTAAATAAATAGCAATCATTGGATAACTCATCTGTCACTCACATAATGGAGGCGGGTCTGAAGATATTGTTGTGTCCCCACCAATCTTCCGTACCGAAATAGTTTGGTTCACGTGCATCAGTCCTTTACTTTCAGTCTTGCTCATAATGTAAATACTTACTAGCTATGTTCATATAGGGTTGTAGCTAACTAATGCTATCATCTTTGTAACATGTAGATATATCACATATTTAGTGTGTTTCGCGTGAAGTCCAAAAATGATTATGGGAACCTTAGCGCTTCACAAACATTTTGACTCTCCATGCCTCCAACTTTTGGCGCCTTGGCGATTCGCCCAGCGAAAAGTAGCTGTACTTGTAGTTTGGGGCAGATAGCTACAATTATACAGAACGAATCCAAACCATTGTAACGTAAATGAAGGTTTATGACGATCACTCAATGAGTACGGTTACATGCACACAATATAATAGTTCGATTAAAACGTATATATGCTTTGCAAGAAGAACAATGTCCCTAATACTGCTACATGGACATAACTGAAATCAGCCTACTACCTGATGGCACTGATAAATGCAGAAAAACGCCAATCAAAATAAACGTTCTACGACCGCGACCGTGTTATCTTTGGGAAGCATATTAGATTCTGAGTTCAGACTTTTAAAGTTTGCATGTGAAAACTACTTCTAAGCAGTGGCGTGTATTCATGGATGCCAAGGGAAGCCAGTCTTACACCAAAAATGACACCAACATTTTTTTTAATAATGTATATTTCATCTCGGTGTTTTCAGAATTTTCCTTCAATTCACAAGAGGCTGAATGTATCTCACTGGAGACAGCATCCGAGCGAAACAGTGCCTTTCGGTCTCTGTATGTCACGTGTAAGGCCATTTATCTGATTCTATCTGGTCATGAAGAGTATGACATTGTTGCCGCCCATAGCATTGAATGCAAGGGAAGTCAGCAAGCATTTGGCCTCACTTGATTAAAAAAAGTAGAGAACAATAGCCAATCAGCATTGAGCTAAACTGAGGGAGCTCAACTGTGAATAGTCCTGGAGCACCAAAAAAAGGTGTTGTCCTCTGATGGCTAGCTAGTTAAAATGGTCCTTTTCCCAAATTAGCCATAGATGGGGATAGGGGTTTGGACTTGTGGTTTTACTTAATTCTCAGTACTGGCCAATGATTGTAATGGCGATTCTGATCCCACCATAAATTCATACGGTACATTGTGCCCCTGGATTGAAAGGATGAAAGGTCAACATGTAGCTAGATGTAGAAGGCTAACGTTAACTAGCTAACGTTGGCCATCAAAGAAGTTAGGCTAGCGAGCAAGCATTTTAGCCAGGTGGCTTAGGACAACAAAAAATTAAAGCTTGTACTGTATGAGTCATAGACCTTTTCGTCAACATGAAAGATGGGAGTATGGCATTAGCATTTCTCTATAAGTAGGGTGTTTTTTTTCTACTTGCACAAACACACACACACACACACACACATACACATACAAACAAACAAATCAGAATGGTGGACAGCATAGGTGATTTGATGATGTTGATGTTGAAAAGGTGCTGGAATAGTGGAGGCAGCTCCTGTTATCTTTGCGACTTGCAGTAACTCCATGGTTCTAAATCAATAGTTGTTTGGTAGTCCAAAAATATCGGAAACATTAACTTGCTTGGGGTGAGTATAATTGGTGGAATGTTCTAACAAGAATCTGTTCCAAAAACTTCGTAAAGTACAAGCTTGGCAACAAACGCATTCAAAGTAACATGATCAATTCACCTAACATTAGCTAAATAGCTGCCGAATAGGCAACAACTCACCACGTAGCTTATTCTTAATGTTTGTCAATAGGCTACCAGAGTGAGGACAGACATTTTTCGGAATAAACACGGTGAGTGAAAAACGTAATTAATTAGCCCACGCCCTACCCGGTATCGTATTCTGCCTCTATACAACTTTGTATGCGTTATTTGTTGGCAACCTTGTTATTTACAACGTTTTGGGAACAGATTCCTGTTGATACGTTACACAAATTATTAGGTTAGGGTTAAGTGCCAGCCGTGTGACTTTATTCTCGGTCAACTGTAATTTGCCTATTTCCCTCTTTGTGGCACTTGACCATATGATTGGGCAGAAGTCCAGCACATCACTACCAGGTAACCAGGAGGCTGACAACCAGGAACCAGATGACTCAGAGCTGCTGGCTAGCCTGGAGGCCCAGCAGGGGCAGGTGGAGTGGAGCGTGGAACCCAGCCTGGAGAGTTGTTATGGAACCCGCAGTGAGGCATCCTCCGTCTCTTACATAAATGCCTTGCTGCAGAGCCTGTGCTTTGAAAGTCTTGCAGATTCTGCACTCGGAAGCCCTTCATGCCACAAGGCCCTTGAGCTGGACATGGTGGACATCACAGATGAGGACTGATTACCTTCCTCTGGATGAGCTTGACAATGTGATTTTCCAGGAGAGACCAATCCAACACCCAAACAACAGGAAAGACAATCAAAGGGACAACCTTTAGACGATGACATGGACTGCTTCTTTCCACCTGAGCTAAAAGCTTCCAGACAGGAGCCTAGACTGGATAGTACCTGTGTCAGAGAACAGGGAACAAGCCGACCCTTTGCGGAGAGTGTGATGATTGTGATGCTTGATTCACCTCCGTTTACCTACATGTGTTTGCTGCAATAGGGTGCGAGCCCCTTGGGCGTGCTGGAGTGAGTGAGCGAGGTGCATGTGAAAGCCTTCATTGTCACCCTGCAAGGGAACCTCAAATGCAGTAAGGTGGAGTGGCGTGTCAGTGCTTCCATTTCGGACAGAACGGGTTACATGGACGTGGACCTCTCAGACCAGGTTCTGACGGGCCTGCTCGGGTTCTCAGTGGCCAAGAAGCTGAAGCTGGACCTGGCCCAGATGGACGCAGGGATGAAGGCGTGTTAGCAGGGCCTGGTGGACATGTGCTGTGTAATGACTCTGAGGTTGGACCCTGCTGACGTGAAGGCTGTGGTCCTCAAGGTTGATGCAGTCACAGAGGAGAACTGCCGAGCCCTGGAGGAGCGAGTGAAAGGTAGGCACAGGCTGGAGGACTCTGGGATGTGGACTGTGGAGGACTTTGATGACTGGGCTCTGGGGAATTTGGTGTTGTGACTGCCTTGGCTGTAAGTGGGTTTAAAGCTCTGTCTGGCCCTGAATCCACTGTCAAGTGTGCTTTACGAGACCTCTGTTGTTATGTTAATTCATGCAGCCATTAGGCTACTCTTGATTAAAACATTTTTGGAATGCGGAATTTGGAGAAAAAAAAACGTTTTTGTTAAAATTATTCTGTATTCTGAAATTAGCTTTTTGTGTGTGTAAAGAAACAAGAGCTTATTACAGTATGAAAATACAGTATGTTTAAGAAGGAAGGCTTCAGTTTTTGATAGTAGGTCTACTGCTGTATATTGTCTCTCACTGATGATTGATTACAATAACTGTTGCTAATGTATGACAGTATTTTATTCTACAATTTTGATGTAAACAAATCTGAGTTAATGATTTACTTTTTATCCTCTGTACTCAGAATTACTTTTCACAGTTTGGCCTTTACTACAGTTTAGTCCATGTAGGCTATCACACAATGACACATTTTCGGTCATTTACCGCTGAAGAATTCCTGCATTTTTTCTGTGAGTAGTAGAGTGATGCTCAGGCCATGGGGAATCCGCTCTGTTCCCCTGTAAAAAAACGGAGTAATAGTCAGCCTTTGCTTATTGCTATTCCGTGTTGTCCACACACATCCACATGCATTCATCTGACTTCATTAAGCCCTAATCAGTTTCAACATCAAAATTAGGAACCTGCATTGCATGTCATTAGCCTGTTATGAGTTAATGACTGTGCCCACTGTGGAAAGCGTGTTGTGCAGGGTAGTGAGAACCTATAGGCCTGGTGAATTATCTGCATAAGTAGGAGACGGGTTTGGTTGGGTGGGTGCATTACATGGCTGAAATTGTATACAGTAGCACTCATTCAAGGGTTTTTCTTAATTTTTACTATTTTCGACATTGTAGAATAATAGTGAAGACATCAAAACTATGAAATAACACATTGAATCATGTAGTAACCAAAAAAGTGTTAAAGAAATCAAAATATATTTTAGAATTTAGATTCTTACAAGTAGCCAGCCTTTGCCTTGATGACAGCTTTGCACACTCTTGGAAGACCCAGAGTTACCTCTGCTGCAGAGGATAAGTTCATTAGAGTTACCAGCCTCACAAATTGCAGACCAAATAAATGCTTCACAGACACATCTCAACATCAACTGTTCAGAGGAGACTGTGAATCAGGCCTTCCTGGTCGAATTGCTGCAAAGAAACCAGTACACAAGGACACCAATAAGAATAAGGGACTTGCTTGGTCCACGAGCAATGGATATTAGACCGGTGGAAATCTGTCCTTTGGTCTGATGTGTTCAAATTTGAGATTTTTGGTTCCAACTGCCGTGTCTTCGTGATAGGCAGAGTAGGTGAACGGATGATCTCTGCATGTGTTGTTCCCACCGTGAAGCATGGAGGAGGTGGTTTGATGGTGTGGGGGTGCTTTGCTGGTGACACTGTCTGTGATTTATTTAGAATTCAAGGCACACTTAACCAGCATGGCTACCACAGCATTCTGTAGCGATACGCTATCCCATCTGGTTTGAGCTTAGTGGGACTACCATTTGTTTTTCAACAGGACAATGACCCAACACAGCTCCAGGATGTGTAAGGGCTATTTGACCAAGAAGGAGAGTGATGGAGTGCTGCATCAGATGACCTGGCATCCACAATCACCTGACCTCAACCCAATTGAGATGGTTTGGGATGAGTTTGACCGCAGAGTGATGGAAAAGCATCCAACAAGTGCTCACCATATGTGGGAACTTCTTCAAGACTATTGGAAAAGCATTCCAGGTGAAGCTGGTTGAGAGAATGCAAAGAGTGTGCAAAGCTGTCATCAAGGCAAAGGGTGGCTACTTTGAAGAATCTCAAATGTAATATATATTTTGATTTGTTTAACACCTTTTTGGTTACTACATGATTCCATATGTGTTATTTAATAGTTTTGATGTCTTCACTATTATTCTACAATGTAGAAAATAGTTCAAATAAAGAAAAACCCTTGAACAAGTAGGTGTGTCCAAACTTTTGACTGGTACTGTATGTCGATACATTCTGTAAAGTGGATACATAGATGATTACAAAGGCTCAGATGGTTGGCGTGTGGTGCTTGCAAGAACATGGTGGTGGGTTTGAATCTCGCACAGGCCTTGTCTAGGCTATACTATGTGTATACTGTTCATCACTTTAATAGTATGTCTGCTAAATAACAATACCGTATTAATGCATAAATACCTTGATCTACAGAGCTTGTTCATGCCCTACACTCTTCTTATTCATAACACATAAACTATCTGGTACTGTAACAGGTCATATTCACTAAATAGTCTGAACTTCAGAAAATAAAGACATATGTCCTAGCAAGGCATCTTTCCCCTGTTTTAGGAAAAGTGTAGGAGTTATTTGAGAAGAAACATGAGAAAATGTTTGACTGTGCTAATAGAGGCCATTTGCAATGTTTTTTCCTTGATTTTACACCACCCCCTGCCCCACCACCTCTTTCTGTTGCAGTCTGAAGGAGATAATCAAGGTAGGAGTTAAAAAGTGCCTTTTCGTTCTCCAGCGAGTTTGTATGTTCCCAAATTACAGGTGAGTGGTGGTGGGCGCATGGGGAGACATTGTGCTCATTTCTCTAATGCTCGCACCACGTGTAGTATACCCTTTTGGTCCTTTCGTTTTAGAGGAAAAATGTACATCAGAAAACCAAACTAATACCTGCAGCTGTAATTTTCCTTCCCCTATTAGACATGGGTAATGAAAAATCCACTTAGCTTTGTCTGAGTTCCATGAAGATCAGTAAATGGGTTTTTCTGCCGGAGCTGGCCCTGTTTGTGTTTTGTGTGTTCCCAAGTTAAAGATGCGTGCCAGTAGGGAATAGAAATTACCAGAAAATTGGTCTCACGAAACATTTGGTACATTATTTTATCCCGAGGTTGGATGGGATTGGTATTATTAGGATGTAGCGGGGAGGGGGTTCAGGCAGAGGCAGAGCCATATCTCTCTATATGACTGACTCTGTGTTCAAGAGGTCAAGTTCCGTGATGTTTGTTCCTGGCCTCCGTCGGTCACATAATACAGTATTAGTCATGCTAATAATTAGGCCATCATGGGATTAGTTTGTAGTCACACTAAAAATATGTATAATTTTTTATCTAATTGAAGACAGAGGGTTTTGAGTTTGTTTTTGGCCCTCATTACTCATCATGTCATGTTATATGACAGTATATGATTTATGCTTGTTTACTATCATTGGACCTGAATAGTTTTTTTGTATTTACTATTTAAAGCTCAATGCAAACAGCTGACGATTTACAAATGTAGGACCAAAGCACACTTCCCACTGGCACACATTGGTTGAATCAACGTTGTGTCCACATAATTTCAAAGAAAATAAGTTCAACATCGTAGAATAGGCGTTGTGTTGTTTCATGATAAAATTATTCTTGGCAAGGGCAGAACTTATTTGTTGCAGTAAAGCACAGTAGGATGAAGTATATTGTATGTGTAGTATTGCCATAGAAGATGATTGAAGTAGAACTGCCCAATGAATGGTGTACATGGAAAACTTCTCACATGAAGTCTGATGTTTTGTAGTAGCCCTCTACACTGTAAAAATGTTTTGTTCAACATACAATGAGTTGTAAGGCAACTGGCTGTAAAGGATGGTTCGTAATTTACCAAATGGTTACCTGGAGGAAAATGGGGGAGGGTCATGCTTTTTCAAGTTCAGTCAAGGGGAGGGATTAGTGTTTTTTAAATCTAGTCCAGGGAAGGGTCATGTAATTTATAATTGATTACATTTCTATATTTCACTGTTTTAGAATGAGTTTCTTGTTAAGCTATATAGTGCATTTGGAGAGTATTCAGACCCCTTGACTTTTTCCACATTTTGTTATGTTACAGCCTTATTCTAAAATGGATTAAATTAAACATTTTACTCATTAATCTACACACAATACCCCATAATGATAAAGTGAAAAACATGTTTTTAGAAATTTTTGCAAATAAAACAAAAAACAAAACATAGAGTAGTATTCAGCCGGTCGCACCAGGGCCCGCAACGTACATGGGCCAGATCTGCGTCCCCCTACGTAGTTTGAATACCGCCCCACCATGCCCAAGTATCAGTAGTTGATGCCTGTCTATCACATCTACAATTTGAAGAAATTATATTTCTTTAAAGTAGGCTATATGACAAATGATCCCACTGATGGTTTCACCAACAAAATGTTTTTTTCCCACTACATAAGTTAGCATGATATTTTAGTGCATTTATGACAATAAATCAAATTAATTTGCTAAATAAATCATATTATTTAATAGTTTCAATACCATGTTAAGATAATGAAATGCATTCTGGCATTCATTGTGCAAATACTCTCTAAAGTGATGTTGTTTCTGTCATCGTTTTAAGCAACAGTTGAGTTAGCTATCAAGAGACAACGGCCGAAAAGAAAATAAAGAGAGAAAGTCGAGAATAGAAAATTATGGATTTAAAAATCAGCAATGTATCAACACAAAAGTGGAGCCCAAAAGAAGAAGGCCAAAAATGAGAAAGCAAAGGTATCAAAATTAGTTAAATTAGATTCCTTTTTCAAATGCAGTTCAAGTGCAGCCATTGCTGGCACAAGCAATGTAACGGGACCAGAAGAGGATGTAGGTTTATCATCGCCAGCAGCAGCTTTTAGCGGGTCAAGTGAGCAAAGGCCAAGCTGTTCCATCGTGCTAGAAGAAGCAACTTTGACAGAGGAGGATACAGGTTGTCAGGTATCGGCAGATACGACCCTGGGCACAAGCCAGGCTCGACAAGCTATCCCCGGGCCGGGCGGGGAGGAAGAGGAGCAGGGCGAGACTAGAATTGTGGCGGCTGAGGAAACAGGTGGAAGTGGGACAGACGGCCTTTTAACCTATCCAACTGACAGGGGGCATTATGCAACAAATGTGGATGCAAAAGTTAAATGGCATGTTATTGCATTAAGCTTGTGTAAGCCTACTGGCCCATTCCCAAGAGATGAAGAAAGGCGGTATTTTTCCGAGTCGTATTACACCACTACAACTAAGGCTGGAATCAAATTACCAAGTACATGGCTATGTTATTCGGCCAAGCTAGATTGCGGGTATTGTGAGCCTTGCTGGCTGTTTGGAGATCGGAGTGCCCCTTTCTTCTCTGATGTCACGAGACATCCCAGATTCACATGGGTGCCTGTTTGGTATATGAGCAATGGAAGCTCAATGGCACTATTGACGCAGAAATGGAGAGAGGCGTGCGTAACGCAGCAAATGTATGGCAACAGGTGTTGGAGCGCATAGTTAATGTAACTCTCACACTTGCATCATGTAATTTGGCGTTCAGAGGGCACCGTGAATAGCTGGGGCAAGGCCAACAGTGGGAATTTTCTCAGTATAATTGCACTTCTGTCATTTTACCACCCAGTTCTGAAATAACCTTTTAGAACGCCCTGCAGGATCTGTTAACTATCTCATTCCTCAAATCCAAAATGAGCGGATTTATATCTTAGCCTAGCGAGTGAAGTGTGACATTCAGGGAGAGATGCAGGAAGCCCCATTTTTTTCTATTATTATGGACACCACACCGGATGCATAGAGGATAATGGGCTGGATATTTCAAAATGTGGTGGGCAGGGGTATGATGGAGCTGCTAACATGAGCGGGGTCTATTCTGGTGTGCCGGCCAGAATATCCCAAAAAGAGCAGCTTGCTGTTTATGTGCATTGCGCAGAGTACAATCTTAGCCTGGCTTTTAAAAAATCTGAACCTGGCTTCAACAGTTTTATGATACTGTTGAACTGTTATACACCTTCTTCGGGCATAGCATAAAGAGATGGTCAACACCTTCTTCGGGCATAGCATAAAGAGATGGTCAATGTTGAGTGTTCTATTTAATTTTGCATCAGATAAAGAAAATGTAACTCTAAAACGATTGTGTCCCACCCGCTGGTCATCTAGATTTGAGTCCCTTGCCGCCCTGAGATACAGGTATGTAGACGTAATGGCCCTCACCAAGATTGTGCTTTTAAGTGACAAGAAGGACGAGAGGGATGATGCAGCACCACTGAACATTTTTGGGGGGGTCGTTCTGCTGACTAAAGGTTTAAAAAAATGTGAACGTCGTCTCCAAAATGCTACAGGCCAAAGACGCAGACCTGCACAGGGCAGTCAGCCTACTCAAGGACATGATAGAGGTCCGGTCCGGATTCCGACAGGATTTTGAGAAGGCCAAAGACCTTTGCCGACAAATGGAACTCAGAACGCATTTGAAGACACTCGGAGAAGGAAGGCGAGGCATTATTTTGATGAGCTGTGCGAGGACGAGCGACTGTTTGATGGGTCGTTTTAGAGTCAACGTCTTTAATGCGAACCTTGACATCGTTATCCACCAGCTGTCAAACAGATTTAAAAGTCTGCGGGCAACATAGAGTCTGTTTGACTTCATCCATCCCACTACCCTGGCCAACGCAGATGATGATGCACTCTACGAGACCGCCGACCGGCTGACTGAATGCTACAGCAAAGATATATCAGGAAGCTTCCCTGGCCAATTACTCTCTTTCAGGGCCTGTTTTAAGAAGGAAATAGCAAAGCACAATACAGTGAGAGACCTGGCCAAGATGCTCATTGTGGATTACAATTCAGTCACTGCTACATTTGGGCAAGTAATTACAGCGATGGTACTTTTTATGACGGTAGCCAGGGCCGAGCGCTCCTTTTCCAAACTGAAAATAATGAAATCCTACCCGAGGAGTAGCATGGGACAGGAGAGACTGAGTGGGTTGGCCATTCTGTCCATTGAAAACACCATGGCCAGGACCATGGATTTGAATGCCATAGTCAACGACTTCACAGAGCGCAAGTCCCGTCGAATGCCAATCAAAAGAGTGAGTAAGCTTATATTTTTACATGGCAGGCTACCCAGACAGCCTATATAAATCAAGCATGATTGAGATTCATTTACATTGCTTGTCAATCTACGACTATGCTCGATCTGTCTTTGGAACCATGTTCTGGTGCACAGCCCCTGAGCCATTTCTTTGTCATCATAGCCTATACGTTTAACTAGGCTATAAGAATAATAATAAGCACATACACATCATATACTGTTAAAAGGGATGTTGCCATTTAAGCAATCTGTTTGAATGCTCCACTTGTTTGATTTGCCAGTGTTTTTGCTATAGGCCTCTGCGGGAGGCAGATCATTTGAAATACCGGTGTGTCAGTTTTGCCACAGTGCATAACTTCAGCGATCATGTACTGGGTCATTAGCTGTGTTTCGGTGTTTCTGTCAAGAGATTGACCTATATATTTATGTTTTATAATATAGGCTACTGCCTATTATTTGCAGATAAAATAGGGTGTTTTTTGACCGCTTTGTGCTTTCCGTGGTGCAGATCGACTTATACGGGTTAATTTCTGACCGCCGTCCATGGTGCTGAATGTATTGGCTATTGTCACGCCCTGACCATAGAGACCCCTTGTTCTCTATAGTGTAGTAGGTCAGGGTGTGACTAAGGGGTGTTCTAGTTCAATATTTCTATGTTGGTGTTTTGTATGGTTCCCAATTAGAGGCAGCTGGTAATCGTTGCCTCTAATTGGGAATCATATTTAGGTAGCCATTTTTCCCACCTGTGTTTGTGGGATATTGTTTGGTTTTGTGCTTGTTGCACCACGTAGTCACGTTTTGTTGCTTGTTATTCTTTTGTTGAAGAACTTTCACTGTAATTAAATATGTGGAACTCAACACACGCTGCGCCTTGGTCTGTTTCTTACAACAACCGTGACAGAATATCCCACCAAAAGAGGACCAAGCAGAGTGTGCACGAGGTAAAGGAGTTTTGGACATGGGAGGAAGTCAGGGAGGCGATAGAGAAGTGGTCGGTTGACCCAAGGAGAGAGCCAGAGCCCGCCTGGGAGTCGATGGAGCAATGTGAGGAGGGATATCGGAGAATGATGTTGGCGAGGAGTAGGCTGCAGCGCAGGCGTGCCAAAGAGCGTGTCATCTGTCCGGTGCCATCTGTGCCGGCTCCACGCACCAGGCCACCAGTGTGCCTCCCCAGCCCGGTATGTCCTGTGCCGGTTCACCGCACACGCCCTGAAGAGCGGGTCATCAGTCCGGTGCCATCTGTGCCAGCTCTCCGCACTCGTCCTGAAGGGCAAGAGACCGTCAGGGAGGTGATGGAGAAGTTGGGAGAGAGAGAGATGAGAGAGATGTTGTGCAGGTGTGTTCTGCATAACATTCAACCTGAAGATCCTGTCAACAGTCTGGTGAGTCCTATGCCAGCTCCCCACACCCTCCCTGAAGTGCGTGTCAACAATCCGGTGCCACCAGTGCCGGCTCCACGCACCAGGCCTCCAGTGCGCCTTCCCAGTCCGGTACGTCCTGTGCCAGCTCCCCGCACTCGCCCTGAAGTGCGTGTCACCAGTCCGGTGCCACCTGTGCCGGCTTCACGCACCAGGCCTCCAGTGCGCCTTCCCAGTCCGGTACGTCCTGTGCCTGCTCCTCACACTCGCCCTGAAGAGCGTGTCAACAGTCCGGTGCCACCTGTAACGGCTCCACGCACTAGGCCTCCAGTGCGCATCTCCGGCCCGGAGCTTCCAGTGACGGTCAACGGCCCGGAGCTTCCAGTGACGATCAACGGTCCGGAGCTTCCAGTGACAGTCCACGGCCCGGAGCTTCCTGCGCCGGTGCCATGGCCGGAGCCTTCCTCTGCGCCGGTGCCCGGTCCAGGCACGGTGTCCAGTCCAGCTCCAAGGCCGGAGTCTTCCTCTGCGCCGGTGCCCAGTCCAGGCACGGTGTCCAGTCCCGCTCCATGGCAGGAGCCTTCCTCTGCGCCGGTGCCCAGTCCAGGCATGGCGTCCAGTCCCGCTCCAAGGCCGGAGCCTTCCTCTAGGCCGGTGCCCAGTCCAGGCACGGCGGCCAACCCAGCTCCATGGCCGGAGCCTTCCTCTGTGCCGGTGCCCAGTCCAGGCACGGCGTCCAACACAGCTCCATGGCCGGAGCACTCCTCTGCGCCGGTGCCCAGTCCAGGCACGGCACCCAGTACCGCTCCAAGGCCGGAACCTTCCTCTGCGCCGATGCCCAGTCCAGGCACGGCGTTCAGCCCAGCGCCATGGCCGGATCCAGGATCTGGGCGGGGCCGGCGACCCGCACTGAAGCCGCCACCGACACTAGTCACCCCCCCTACCCTCCCCATTTGGTTTCAGGTTTTGCGGCCGGAGTCCGCACCTTTGGGGGGGTACTGTCACGCCCTGGCCATAGAGAGCCCTTGGTTCTCTATGGTGTAGTAGGTCAGGGCGTGACTAGGGGGGTGTTCTAGTTCAATATTTCTATGTTGGTGTTTTGTATGGTTTCCAATTAGAGGCAGCTGGTAATCGTTGCCTCTAATTGGGGATCATATTTAGGTACCCTGTGTTTGTGGGATATTGTTTGGTTTTGTGCTTGTTGCACCACGTAGTCACATTTTGTTGCTTGTTATTGTTTTGTTGAAGACGTTTCACTGTAATTAAATATGTGGAACTCAACAAACGCTGCGCCTTGGTACGTTTCTTACAACAACCGTGACAGCTATATTGCGGCTTCTCTGGTAACAGCTTCAAATGTGCCCTTAGATTAGGTTCTGATCTGCTGTTACATTGCTTAGTAATATTAACACATAGCCTTACCAACAAAATTATTTTAATTGTAAGGTAAATATGGGTGGTGATAGGGGCCGTAATTTGTTTTGGCACCTAAGCCCATCATGATTAAGCTACGCTACTGATTCAGACCCTTTGCTATGAGACTCGAAATTGAGCTCAGGTGCATCCTTTTCCATTGATCATTCTTGAGATGTTTCTACAACTTGATTGGAGTCCACCTGTGGTAAATGCAATTGATTGGACATGATTTGGAAAGGCACACACCTGTCTATATAAGGTCCCACTGTTGACAGTGCATGTCAGAGCAAAAACCAAGCCATGAGGTCTGAGGAATTGTCTTTAGAGCGCTGAGACAGAATTGTGTCCAGGCACAGATCTGGGGAAGGGAACCAAAACATTTCTGCATCATTGAAGGTCCCACAGTGGCCTCAACCATTCTTAAATGGATGAAGTTTGGAACCACCAGGACTCTTCCTAGAGCTGGCCACCCGGCCAAACTGATCAATCGGGGGAGAAGGGCCTTGGTCAGGGAGGTGACCAAGAACTCAATAGTCACTCTGACAGAGCTCCAGAGTTCCTCTGTGGAGATGGGTGAACCAAGTCCGGGCTCACACATACAGGTGTTGCCAAGCTTGTAGAGTCATACCAAAGAAGACTTGAGGCTGTAATCGCTGCCAAAGGTGCTTCAACAAAGTACTGAATAAAGTGTCTGAATACTTATGTAAATGTGATATCAGTTTTTTATATTTAATACATTTGCTAAAATGTCTAACAACCTGTTTTTGCTTTGTCATTATGGGGTATTTTATGTAGATCGATGAGGAAAAAAACTAATTTAATCCATTTCAGAAAAAGGCTGTAACATGTAAAAACATTTTTGAAAAAAGTAACGGGGTTTGAATACTTTCCGAATGCACTGTATATCGGTGTGCCCGATGCCGCCTTCCTCTCTCGGCACTCAATATCAAGTGCGCCTATAGACTATTTAGTGTGGTCTCAATCCAATTAATCCTAGCCGATAGTCTACGAAGTGCATGCTCGGAGGAACACAGATCAGTAGCTGCTGGGATGTTGTAAATAGTAGGCACAAGTAAGCATAATTCATTTAAACCATCTTCATTTTAATTAGACCTTAATAACAAAAAGAGGGCTTTGTGTTGGAGCCTATTTCTTCCTATTTAAGAAAGAAGAGGTAGGCCTTCCTATTTAACAGACGAAATTAGGCTATAGGCTGCTATGTCCATAGATTGTCGGTCAATTCCTTCACCCACCATACACTCTTTAAATAGCCTATACCTCCATGTCAGTGAAGGGCAGTTAAGTTAAAACCAAGACTCGCATTGAGGGGTATGAGAGGGTATGCCATAGCCTACCTTTTATTAAAGAAAATTGCAAAAAGCACAGGCCTACCTAGCTTAAGATTTTAAAGAAAATATAACTGATCCGATTATTTAAAGTGATCTATAACAGAGATTTGTTCCGCGATACATTTTTGCTAGAAACCAGCTGTAAAATACCCTGGAAACAACGTGACTCTGATGCATATGGGAATATCATTGTTTAGTTTCTTTGAATATTCAGAGGCTGATCTACAACCTCTTATAGCTGAGGAGGCAAAAAACCTGTCGTTTGCCTGCCCCTGTGGTTACAATAAACATTGTTACTTCACACAGTCTGCACTTTGGTCTTACCTTAATTCCTGATAATTGGAGAATTATGATAAGATGAACACATAAGCCTATCTCTCTGTCCATTCTCAGCCTGCAATTTCAGTAATTAGTGTGGTATTAAAAGAGATTATGCTAATGCTGTATGTAAAATTATGTAGAATTGCATGAAATAAAATAAAATAAAATTCTCAGACATGCAAATACAATGTGAAATGTCAGAATAATAGTAGAGAGAATTATTTATTTCAGCTTTTATTTCTTTCATCACATTCACAGTGGGTCAGAAGTTTACATACAGTCAATTAGTATTTGGTAGCATTGCCATTAAATTGTTTAACTTGGGTCAAACGTTTCAGGTAGCCTTCCACAAGCTTCCCACAATAAGTTGGGTGAATTTTGGCCCATTCCTCCTGACAGAGCTGGTGTAACTGAGTCAGGTTTGTAGGCCTCCTTGCTCGCACACGCTTTTTCAGTTCTGCCCAAACATTTTCTATAGGATTGAGGTCAGGGCTTTGTGATGGCCACTCCAATACCTTGACTTTGTTGTCCTTAAGCCATTTGCCACAACTTTGGATGTATGGTTGGGGTCATTGTCCATTTGGAAGACCCATTTGCGACCAAGCTTTAACTTCCTGACTGATGTCTTGAGATGTTGCTTCAATATATCCACATAATTGTCCTTCCTTATGATGCCATCTATTTTGTGAAGTGCACCAGTCCCTTCTGCAGCAAAGCACCCCCACAACATGATGCTGCCAACCCCGTGCTTCATGGTTGGGATGGTGTTCTTCGGCTTGCAAGCGTCCCCCTTTTTCCTCCAAAAATAACAATGGTCATTATGGCCAAACAGTTCTGTTTTTGTTTAATCAGACCAGATGACATTTCTCCAAAAAGTACGATCTTTGTCCCCATGTACAGTTGCAAACCGTAGTCTAGCTATTTTATGGCGGTTTTGGAGCAGTGGCTTCTTCCTTGCTGAGCGGCCTTTCAGGTTATGTCTATTTAGGACTCGTTTTACTGTGGATATAGATACTTTTGTACCTGTCCTCCAGCATCTTCACAAGGTCCATTGCTGTTGTTCTGGGATTGATTTGCACTTTTGGCACCAAAGGACGTTCATCTCTAGGAGACAGAATGTGTCTCCTCCTTGAGCGGTATGACGGCTGCGTGGTCCCATGGTGTTTATACATTTGGAAATTGCTCCCAAGGATGAACCAGACTTGTGGAGGTCTACAATTGTTTTCTGAGGTCTTGGCTGATGTCTTTTGATTTTCCCATGATTTCAAGCAGAGGCACTGAGTTTGAAGGTAGGCCTTGAAATACATCCACAGGTACACCTCCAATTGACTCAAATTCTGTAAATTATCCTATCAGAAGCTTCTAAAGCCATGACATAATTTTCTGGAATTTTCCAAGCTGTTTAAAGGCACAGTCAACTTAGTGTATGTAAACTTCTGACCCACTGGAATTGTGATACAGTGAATGATAAGTGAAATAATCTGTCTGTAAACAATTGTTGGAAAAATGACTTGTGTCATGCACAAAGTAGATATCCTAACCGACTTGCCAAAACTATAGTTTGTTAACAAGAAATTTGTGGAGTTGTTGAAAAATGATTTTTAATGACTCCAACCTAAGTGTATGTAAACTTCCGACTTCAACTGTATGTCACTCCCTTTGGTTCCTTCCCCAGGCGTCATTGTTTCTGATTCATGTCTGTGTGCTGTTAGTTTTTCTTGTTTTGTATTATGTTCCGTTTATTTTATTAAAACTGCATTGAGAATTACTGCCCAGGTAGGGAAGATTGATTATTGAGACTACCTAAATCATATAAACTGGAAAAGCCATCTCAATAATGTGTGTGATACATTTACATTTAGCAGACGCTCTTATCCAGAGCGACTTACAAATTGGTGCATTCAGCCTATGATATCCAGTGGAACAACCACTTTACAATAGTACATCTATATCTTTTTTGGGGGGGAGGGTGGGGGGGGGGGGGGGTTAGAAGGATTACTTAATCCTATCCCAGGTATTCCTTAAAGAGGTGGGGTTTCAGGTGTCTCCTGAAGGTGGTGATTGACTCCGCTGTCCTGGCGTCGTGAGGGAGCTTGTTCCACCATTGGGGTGCCAGAGCAGCGAACAGTTTTGACTGGGCTGAGCGGGAACTGTGCTTCCACAGAGGTAGGGAGGCGAGCAGGCCAGAGGTGGATGAACGCAGTGCCCTTCTTTGGGTGTAGGGACTGATCAGAGCCTGAAGGTACGGAGGTGCCGTTCCCTTCACAGCTCCGTAGGCAAGCACCATGGTCTTGTAGCAGATGCGAGCTTCAACTGGAAGCCAGTGGAGTGTGCGGAGGAGCGGGGTGACGTGAGAGAACTTGAACACCAGACGGGCTGCAGCGTTCTGGATGAGTTGTAGGGGTTTAATGGCACAGGCAGGGAGCCCCGCCAACAGCGAGTTGCAGTAATCCAGACGGGAGATGACAAGTGCCTGGATTAGGACCTGCACCGCTTCCCGTGTGAGGCAGGGTCGTACTCTGCGAATGTTGTAGAGCATGAACCTACAGGATCGGGTCACCGCCTTGATGTTAGCGGAGAACGACAGGGTGTTGTCCAGGGTCACGCCAAGGCTCTTAGCACTCTAGGAGGAGGACACAATGGAGTTGTCAACCGTGATGGCGAGATCATGGAACGGGCAGTCCTTCCCCGGGAGGAAGAGCAGCTCCGTCTTGCCGAGGTTCAGCTTGAGGTGGTGATTCGTCATCCTCACTGATATGTCTGCCAGACATGCAGGGATGCGATTCGCCACCTGGTTATCAGAAGGGGGAAAGGAGAAGATTAATTGTGTGTCGTCTGCGTAGCAATGATGGGAGAGACCATGTGAGGATATGACAGAGCCAAGTGACTTGGTGTATAGCGAGAATAGGAGAGAGCCTAGAACTGAGCCCTAGGGGACACCAGTGGTGAGAGCACGTGGTGCGGAGACGGATTCTCGCCACACCACCTGGTAGGAGCGACCTGTCAGGTAGGACGCAATCCAAGAGTGAGCCGCGCCGGAGATGCCCAACTCGGAGAGGGTGGAGAGGAGGATCTGATGGTTCACAGTATCAAAGGCAGCAGATAGGTCTAGAAGGATGAGAGCAGTGGAGAGAGAGTTAGCTTTAGCAGTGCGGAGAGCCTCCGTGACACAGAGAAGAGCAGTCTCAGTTGAATGACCAGTCTTGAAACCTGACTGATTTGGATCAAGAAGGTCATTCTGAGAGAGATAGCAAGAGAGCTGGCCAAGGACGGCACGCTCAAGAGTTTTGGAGAGAAAAGAAAGAAGGGATACTGGTCTGTAGTTGTTGACATCGGAGGGATCGAGTGTAGGTTTTTCGAGAAGGGGTGCAACTCTCGCTCTCTTGAAGACAGAAGGGACGTAGCCAGCGGTCAAGGATGAGTTGATGAGCGAGGTGAGGTAAGGGAGAAGGTCTCCGGAAATGGTCTGGAGAAGAGAGGAGGGGATAGGGTCAAGCGGGCAGGTTGTTGGGCGGCCGGCCGTCACAAGTCGCAAGATTTCATCTGGAGAGAGAGGGGAGAAAGAGGTCAAAGCATAGAGTAGGGCAATGTGAGCAGGACCAGCGGTGTCGTTTGACTTAACAAACGAGGATCGGATGTCGTCAACCTTCTTTTCAAAATGGTTGACAAAGTCATCCGCAGAGAGGGAGGAGGGGCGGGGGGGAGGAGGATTCAGGAGGGAGGCGAAGGTGGCAAAGAGCTTCCTAGGGTTAGAGGCAGATGCTTGGAATTTAGAGTGGTAGAAAGTGGCTTTAGCAGCAGAAACAGAGGAAGAAAATGTGGAGAGGAGGGAGTGAAAAGATGCCAGGTCCGCAGGGAGGCTAGTTTTCCTCCATTTCCGCTCGGCTGCCCGGAGCCCTGTTCTGTGAGCTCGCAATGAGTCGTCAAGCCACGGAGCAGGAGGGGAGGACCGAGCCGGCCGGGAGGATAGGGGGCATAGAGAGTCAAAGGATGCAGAAAGGGAGGAGAGGAGGTTTGAGGAGGCAGAATCAGAGATTGGTTGGAGAAGGATTGAGCAGAGGGAAGAGATGATAGGATGGAAGAGGAGAGAGTAGCAGGAGAGAGAGAGCGAAGGTTGCGACGGCGCAATACCATCTGAGTAGGGGCAGAGTGAGTAGTGTTGGAGGAGAGCGAGAGGGAAAAGGATACAAGGTAGTGGTCGGAGACTTGGAGGGGAGTTGCAGTGAGATTAGTAGAAGAGCATTAGTAGTTGGTAATTCCAACCACTAACATATTGGATTAGTTTAGAAAAATATATGTTATGTGTGTGTGTAGCATAAGATTAATCAACCAATCAATATACATGCAAAAACACAGGTATTGAAACAAACAATTCTGAAAATCAACCTACAATAGAGCAAGCTGGGAAATATGATGACACGCATGGTTTTGAGTGCTTTTGAGCAAACATGCATTTGTCATTTTACTCAACAAGCTTATTAAAATTCAGCTCACTTCAAGCAGAGTTGGTTGAGTAAACAAACTTGAACACATTAGCTAAAATTCTTGTCCTGAAGTCCACTCAACTCACAGAATAATGCTGATTAAGCAATTGGTTACGTTGGCTTTTTTACAGTGTAGTAACTAAGGCTTCTACCAAAACCGCCATACAATCCACAAATATGGTTTTCACACACAACCTGAATTTCAGTCTTGAAACTCACTGGAATATAGCAGTCCAAACCAAACAATCCTACCTTAATCTCTCTCTCTATCTCTCTAAGATGGCGCCGACAGAGATGGTCACCCCTCTTCGGAGTCCTTAGGAAACTATGCAGTATTTAGTTTTTTAATGTATTATTTCTTACATTGTTACCCCAGAAAGTCTTAAGTGTTATTACATACAGCCAGGAAGAGCTATTGGATATAGTTCAGGAATACGATTTTCCCGAAGCGGATCCTCTGTTTGGACCACCACCCAGGACAGTGGATCTAATCCCAGAAGCCGACCCAAAACAACGGGGCCGCAGAAGGGGCAGACGGAGTGGCCTCCTGGTCAGGTTCCGTAGACGTGCACATCGCCCACCACTCCCGAGTATACTACTCGCCAATGTCCAGTCTCCTGACAACAAGGTAGATGAAATTTGAGCAAGGGTTGCCTTCCAGAGAGACATCAGAGATTTTAACATACTCTGCTTCACGGAAACATGGCTCTCTCGGGATATGTTGTCGGAATCAGTTCAGTGCCTCTTCAACCTCAGGAGGCTGAAGAAATTTGGCTTGTCACCCAAAACCCTGACAAACATTTACACCTGCACAATCGAGAGCATCCTGTCGGGCTGTATCACAGCCTGGTACAACTGCACCACCCTCAACAGCAAGGCTCTTCAGAGGGTGGTGTGGTCTGAACAGCGCCTCACCGGAGGAAAACTACCTACCCTCCATGACACCTACAGCACCCGATGTCACAACAAGGCCAAAAAGATCATCAAGGACAACATCCACCCGAGCCACTGCCTGTTCACACCGCTACCATCCAGAAGGCGAGGTCAGTACAGGTGCATCAAAGCTGGGACAGAGAGACTGAAAAACAGCTTCTATCTCAAGGCCATCAGACTGTTAAACAGCAGTCACTAACTCAGAGAGGCTGCTGCCTACATTGAGACTGGCCACTTTAGTAAATGGATCACTAGTCACTTTAAACAATGGCACTTTAAATAATGCCACTTTAATAATGTTTACATATCTTACATTACTCATATCACATGTACAGTATATACTGTATTTTATAGCATTTATTGCACCTTGCCTATGCCGCTCGACCATCGCTCATCTATATATTTTTATGTACATATTCTCATTCACCCAACTAGATTTGTGTGTATTAGGTAGTTATTGGGGAATTGTTAGATTACTTGTTAGATATTACTGCACTGTCGGAACTAGAAGCACAAGCATTTCGCTACAGTCGTATTAACATCTGCTAACCAATGTGTATGTGACCAATAAAAAGTGATTTGATTTCTCATGCTCTCTCTCTCTCATGCTCTCTCTCTCCCTCCCTCCCTCTCTCTCTCATGCGCTCTCTTGCTCTCTCTCTCTCTCTCTTTTGCCTCCATTCAGTGTTGCAGCTATGCATAGTTAACCTTACCCAACTAATGGGAAAGCCTATTAGCCTCGGCGCGCTGAAAGAGCTACTATGACAGAGCCATGACAGCGCTACAATACAGACAGACAAAAACGTCTTCTTCTCCCTGACCCACTTCCAAGGCACAGTCAGTCTATTCTTTCACCATATGAAATAATTACGTCCATTTGAATATGTGCTACACGGAAAAGAAACGATTTAGAGAATGGGTAATTAAGCATAAAAAAAGACAGAATACATTGGCCTCCACTTGTCCTTTCTTTAAATGGGAGAGAGGTCTGTCAAGCTCGTTAATTGGAAGGTAATGAAAGTGGTATAAATCATGTTCATGTTGACCTGACACCACCTCAACCCCCCTTGCCTTCCTCATTCTGAACACCTGGAAGCCCAGATTAATGTTCTTTCGGCACCAAATGGAAGAAACGCACTGAACTTCACCATTAAGAAACAACCATTTTTGTGATTTGTTGCAAAATGTTTTCAAACGTGATCATTTGCATGCCCTAATGAACTGTCATGGCTGTGAAAAGGATCGGACCAAAATGCAGCATGGTTGCAGTTCCACATATGTATTTATCCGTGAAACGTAATGCAATACACCAAATACTTGTAACAAAACAACAAACCGTGACGCAGAGAGAAAACACACTACCGTAATTTCCGGACTATTAAGCGCATCTGAATATAAGCCGCACCCACTGAATTTAATTTTTTTATTTATTTTGAACATAAATAAGCAGCACATGTCTATAAGAAGCAGGTGCCTACCAGTACATTGAAACAAATTAACTTTACACAGGCTTTAAAGAAACACGGCTTGTAAAAAAAAAAAATAGGCTTTAACGAAACACGGCTTGTAACAAAAAAAAAAATTTGCAGTAAGCTTTAGTTGTCTTTTTGCACTGAGTCAATTCCTCACGCTGCTGTTTCCAACGTCTTATCATCGACTCATTAAGACCAAGCTCCCGTGCAGAAGCTCTATTTCCTTTTCCAACAGCCAGATCAATCGCCTTCAACTTGAAAGCTGCATCATATGCATTTCTCCGTGTCTTTGCCACGATGAGGGTGAGAGCGCTAGATTTAATCTAAACAGTAAACAAAAAAGTTGTTTGACCTTAACCCGTTCGGCAATTTCATTGGTCTAATGAAAGCTTCATGCCGCCAAAAAACTGAGCACGTCACAGAATGTGTTTTTTTGGAGAAAAAAAATTGAAAGCGGGAAAAATATTAGCCGCATCATTGTTTAAGCCGCGGGGTTCAAAGCGTGTGAAAAAGTAGTGGTTTATAGTCCGGAATTTACGGTACTCAAAATATAATCACCCACAAAAACAGGTGGGACAAACATCAACTTAAATATGACCTCCAATTAGAGACAACGACGACCAGCTGCCTCTAATTGGAGATCATACCAAACAAAACCAACATTGAAATACAAAACTTGAAACTGAACATAGAAATACAAAACATGGACAAACACCCCCTGTCACCCCCTGACCTACTCTACCATAGAAAATAACCACTTACTATGGTCAGGACGTGACATGAACAGGAACCTATTCTCATGTGTTAGGGGGGAGAAGATGATACAATGGAGAAAAGGTGAGGTTAAATATACCTATGCCATGGGTCATTTATACGCCTCCTTTAGGGAGTTGACACAGACTCCCTCACGCCACCCACTGAACTGTCCATGTAGATATTGCTCTAATCTCTGAACCAATAACCACATTTCACATGCACTAGCCGGCTACTTGATTTGTTCCTGGGGGCTGAGGTGTTGAAATTGATACTGTTTGGAAGCATTTTTTACGTGTGTGGCGGGGGTGGGGGGGGGGGGGGGGGGTATTCACGTGCCTAGGTGTGTTTATTGGTACTTTTTTATGTTTATTGGTATAGATATTGCCATTTATTTATGATGCAGGATATGAATGTAAAGTCATCAACAGGAAACCATTGAGGAAATGATGAATTAAGGGAAATGAGGCCTCAAACTGAATAGTGTGAGAGAAATAAAGGCCACATAAAGGTTGAGGCGACAGAGCTCTAATCAGCGTCAATCAAGATGTCTTTCCATCTCTGACTTGCTGTATCCGAAACAATGAATGGAAGGTTTTTTGGCAGTTTTTTCTGTTGCCACAGTGATTAGCAGAGGATTAGGACAGATGTTCTCTAAATTGAAGGATATTTTTAGCTCACATCTTACCCAAGCCCTTCACAATAACACGTTGCCCATCTTTAAGAGTTCTCAGATTGACCGAAGTATGGCTGTGCAATGAAATAGTTTTTGATGTTAATTTTGGGATACTTTGTTGCCCATGATATCCATACCTATGTGTGTGTGTGTGTCATTGTGTTTAACTGCATCCGTGTGCTTGTAACTTATTGTTTTCTGCTCACTCTAGCTGTTAAACCGCTTCATCGTCACCTGCTACTTTAACAATTGTAGATTGGTAATCTTCGAGTAGCTTGAAAAAGTATTTTGATGGTATTTATACTTTTTTAAATGTATTTGCATAAAATGTCAATGGTCATTTCACTGGTAAAAATAAATGAGCCGGACTACTGTTCTTGAACAATTTAAGCTAGACACACCAAACCGACTTTAAATGTGCTCTGACTAAACTTTTATAATAACCCTGCTAATACTACTACAATAAACATTTTACACTACCATCCACCAACTTTTAGTGAGACTGTCTGAGGCCTTGCGATATCGTCTCCTTTGACCTTGAGTAGCCTACCATAAACATGCAATTTCCATAGTCTGTTCCCAGCAGAATAGGTCAACAAGGCTTTGCTGTGTCTCTGCTGATATACACCATACCAGAGCGCTAGTTATTATGCATCCATGTTGTCACGACTTCCGCCGAAGTTGGTGCCTCTCCTTGTTCGGGCGGCGTTCGGCGGTCGACGTCACCGGCTTTCTAGCTGCCACCGATCTACGTTTATTTTTCCATTTGTTTTATCTTGATTGTACACACCTGGTTCCCATTAAGTTATAATTTATTCCCTATTTAACCCTCTGGTTCCCACATGGGAACCAGAGGGTTTGTTCGTGTTCGTTCTTTGTTTAGTGTTCTAGACTTCTGTGAGCTGGTGTGTTTCCCTGCGTGGAAATTATTGTTGTTTCTTTTCGAGTAAAGTACGTATTTTACTCAGTTCTGTGTCCTGCGCCTGACTCCGTCCTAACCGCTGCACACTGACACTTGACACATGTTCTGTATTGTAATGCTACCAATATGCATAAATCTTCAAGAAGATACCGGATGGTCGATCTCATCTCTTGATTTTAGACTGAAAAGGAAAACCTGCACAGTGTACAAGTGCTTTCCCTATTTTGAATCTCCTGATTTAATGGAATTGATTCCAACCGTCTTCTAATTGAGTCACCTTTCCCCCCATGGTCCTTCCAGTCTGGACTATAGCAGGTGTGGTTGTTAACAATGTTCTTAACAGCGAGGTACCAGGAGCAAGAACATAATGTCTACGAGTGTCGCACAGCTGGAACGACACAAGCCACCAGAGAGCCCGCTGCTAATCACTAAATTGTCACCACACGCCAGCATTCTGTAAACAGCTAGCGCTCCGGCAACAGAGGTTAGGCTAGAGCGGCTAAATTATACCAACATAATTATAATCATCAGCATCTCCCTCTGTCAGAAACACAGTCACTCTGTCTAGAGACTTGATCAAGTTTTATTAATCTATTCAAATCGAAATGTAACAGCTGGCAGCCAATAGTCTATCAATTAGAATACACTACATACGCTTGCAAGGTCACTACCTGTGTTTTTTTATTAATAGGAAACATTGGCACATCTTGTTTAGAAAGTAGTCCCTTCTGCTGCGACTACTTTTGTATTTAATATTATCCATATGAAACCATTTAACCCCACTTTTTTATTACATATAGGGGTGGCTTCCCAGACACAAGGCAAGCCTTGACATGGAATCCACAGGGGAAAAGGAAGGGAGGACTACCAAAAACACATGGAGAAGTGACATCGAAGTAGAGCAGAAAGATTGGCTACCTCTGGAATGAGATGGAGAAGACTTGGTTTTTAATCCAGGACTGTGCCCTCTATGAATCTCTATGCTTTTTACCAAAACGGAATATATTTACTTACAAGTGATAGGTGAAAATTGCCTACAGTACCTAATTCACATATAAGCAACGGTATTTAACCTTATATTTTGGGTTATGACAGGGTAAGACAGGCAGTTATACTGAGCTCATACAAGCTGTTATTCAAATGACACGTTTACATCCCTTACATTCAGACATGTGAGGCAGCAGGAGACATAGAGCTGGATGGTGCATGGACTTGGTTAGAGCATTAGAGCCTGCAGAGGCTTTTTTTGAAACAAGCAAAATAACAAGAGCACATGTCCTTCCAGAGGCACCAGATGCTCTTTACCAAGGCCTCAGAAACTAACATCTCTGATTTGAGGGAAACCTTTTTGCGAAATGTTCCTTTGCCGTAATTGAGATGCCTTTCAGACTGAAATCCAATTACTAAACCCACCCAAAATACCACCCCACAGTCATGGAGGAAGAGAGGGGAAGAAAATGAACTGGATAATTGAATGGTTCTCTGCACGTGTTCCCTGAAAAGACTAGTGTCCACCAAAAAAACGTAGAGAATGACGCACAAAATGGAGATGTGTCTGCGTCCTGCTCCCCAAAAGGTTTCATGAGTAGAAACAAGAACAACAATACATTCTGTTGCTACTTTACTTGCACATAGACCCAGTGGACCAACCTTAATCCCCAGACCTTATTAGGGATTTAAATATCCAATCTCTAATAAGATGTGCATTGAACAGGACGGATACAGTAGATTGTTACTAGGTCCTAGACCCACATGCCCTCTCAAGTTAAGATATTGTTCTCCCTAGCCGAAAGCATCCTAATGCATCTTCAAGGGCTCTCGTCTCTCTCTTATGGACACCAGTTGCCATGGTGACGTTAGTAATTCAGCAGGAATATGGTTATAAAGGTGAATTTCCACATTTGAACGCGTGGAAACACCTGGAATTACAGAATGCACTCCTTGTGCACTTTGAAATGCTTTTAAAATCATTAAACAGACTTTTCTCCAACCAATACTTTATAGCCTAAAAGAAATTATGTTTTTAGACCAACTTGACCTGCAGCACCCTTTGTAAAAATGTATACAAAAAACTAAAACAACAACAGAAACCAGAGGCGTCCAACAGGGGCACATGCCCCCTCAGAAAAAATGTGTTTCATTTATGAATTAAATATTTATTATTTCTGTGTCATAGTACTAGCCACAAAGTAATTTTATGAAGTTGGCTTTAGCTAGCCCAGATAGGTGCCCGTTCTCCCAACCTCATAACTAGCTACCAAGAAGCCATTTCAGGCTATCAAGTTAGAGTAGCTAGCTTGTCTAACTCAGGCCTCTCCAACCCTGTTCCTGGAGAGCTACTGTCCTGTAGGTTAACGCTCCAACTCCAATGTAGCGCACCTGATTCAAGTAAAAAGCTGGTTGATAAACTGAACCAGGTTAGTTACAACTGGGGTTGGACTGAATACCTACAGGAAGGTAGCTCTCCAGGAACAGGTTTGGAGAGCCCTGGTCTAACTATTTTAGCTGGCATGCCTGCAGGCAAGGTTGGTAGACTTGGTAGAAAAGAAAGCAATAACTAAATGTACTGAATAAGACTCAAACGTCTTTCAGTCTTTTACACTGGTTTTAGCAGGCATGACGAAAGCATATTTAGTTTCTTTAAACAAAGAACCACCAGTCTGGAGGATACAGACAGCTCAAGATGTATGCTTAGATATGCAGAATAATATGTATATATAGTATATATATATATGTTTTACATAGAGTTAAGCATAATGATTATAGGGGGGGCTTGCCTAACCTTACAGTAGAAAGCTGAGTGCCGGTGCATTTATATAGGCAGTCAGACACGCCGTTACCCGGGCTTCTGAATGCACACATCCTAATCTAACTAAGGTGATACAGGGAATTGCAAGTGCCATGCAGTTGGCAGAACAAACACACAGCAGTATCTACATGGGGCAAAATGCATATAAATAATTAACATTTCGTATTTATTTTTATGCAGCTATATTGGCTGTCCAATGCATTTCCCCCGTGGGGGCAATAAAGTATATCTTATCTTAAAATCATAATGAATAAAAACATACACTTATCTGAAATGTGGCATAGTGATGATAGATCATCTTGACACTGAACTAACTAGACTCTTGTGTTTTGAATTACATCCATCCTTCTGTTTAGGCAACATGGGATTCTCCAATATAATTTTGTATTAAGCTCCAATGCCACTGAACACGGCCATGCAATTAAGTGTCAACAACCTCTTATACATCAATTAAGGTTGGTTCAGCATAATAATGAAGTAGTAGGCACTACACAAATTATTGTGTTGTTTATCAATATTTTAATCACCTGTTTGACAAATACAAACAAAAGTGAATTGAACTAAAAAAAGGTATTTAGCCTACAATATGGTGCATAAATGTCTCTTTGCATTTGTCACCTTACCTGCACACATCACTTTGTATTGCAGCAGTATTAAAGGCCAAGTGCAGTCAAAATTCTGTTTTTCGTTTGTCTATCATATTGTACAACAGTGGATGAAACTAGCACTGTGTGATAAAAATGTAATCAGTGTTATTTCCTGATAGCTGCTGCTGGTTAAAAATCCAATCTACACAGGACCTTCTAATCAGCAGGTTAAAAGACTAATAACAAAGAGAGTTCCAAATCTCGCTGCCCAAAACAGCTAGTTTTCAGTTTCCCCCTCCACACTCAAAACACTCCCAGACAGTCCTAGCAAAATTCTAGCTTGAGAAAGTTTTTTTGCTAAAAAGCCGTTTTTGCCCATTTTAATGGAAATCTATTACAGTAAGGTACTTAATTGTTACCCAAGAAATTATTTGATTGTGATATAAAAATGGCTGCATTGGGCCTTTAACAAAGAAAAAAACAGTATACTTTTTTAACCACATGCTGCATTTGTAATAATAGGTAAGACCAATCAGTCAAGCAGTTTGATAAAACATTGAAATGGTAGGCCACCCATTGCTTTACACTTTGCAATAATGGCACCAAGAGCTTCATTTGCTTAGTTATACACTTATTATAATCCAAAATATTCAACCCAAGATACTTAGACAAAAACTAATGTGGCAGGTCGCAAGTGAACTTAAAAACCATGCTAAACAGTACACAACAAAATAGCCTATACAGCAGAGGTCAGATGATACCATGATAATGTAGTGTAACTACTGGCCTACCTAGACAATGTACATTTGTACCATCCAAATCTCAGTCTTTTTCCTACTTCCCTATACACACACACTGAACGAAAAAGTGTTGTTGACAATTGTTTTTCATGAGCTGAAATAAAATATCCCATTAGTTTTCCATACACACAAAACCATATTTCTCTCAAATTTTGTGCACACATTCTTTTTACATCCTTGTTTCTGAGCATTTCTCCTTTGCCAATATAATCCCTCCACCTGAAAGGTGTGGCATATCAAGAAGCTGCTTAAACGGCATGATCATTACACAGGTGCACCTTGTACTGGGGACAACAAAAGGCCACTCTAAAATGTGCAGTTTTGTCAGACAACACAATTCTACAGATGTCTCAAGTTTTAAGGGAAAGTGCAATTGGCACGCTGACTGCAGGAATGTCCACCAGAGCTGTTGCCAGAGAATTGAATGTTCATTTCTCTACCATAAGCCGCCTCTAACTTTGTTTTAGCGTATTTGGCAGTACGTCCAACACAACCACAGACCACGTGTAACCCCACCAGCCTAGGACCTCCACATCCGGCTTCTTCTCACCTGCGGGTCATCTGACACCAGCCATCCGAACAGCTGATGAAACTGTGGGTTTGCACAAATGAAGAATTTCTGCACAAACTGTCAGAAACTGTCTCAGGTAAGCTTGCCTACATGCTCGTCTTCCTCACCAGGGTCTTGACCTGACTGCAGTTCGGCATCGTAACCGACTTCGGTGGGCAAATGCTCACCTTCAATGGCCACTGGCATGCTGGAGAAGTGTGCTCTTTACAGATGAATCCCGGTTTCAACTGTACCTGGCAGATTGCCTACCTGGTTAAATAAAGGTGAAATAAATCAAAATAAATAAAATAAATAGCGTGTATGGGGTTGTGTGGGCGAGCAGTTTGCTGATGTCAATGCTGTGAACAGAGTGTCCCATGGTGGTGGTGGAGTTATGGTATTGCCAGGCATAAACTATGGACAATGAACACAATTGCATTTTATTGATGTCAATTTGAATGCACCGAAATACCGTGACGACATCCTGAGGCCTGTTGTCGTGCCATATCTCGTTTCAGCATGATAATGAATGGCCCCATGTCGCAATGATCTGTAAACAATTCCTGGAAGCTGAAAATGTCCTAGTTCTTCAATGGCCTGCATACTTACCAGACATGTCACCCAATGAGCATGTTTTGGATGCTCTGGATCGACGTGTACGACAGCATGTTCTAGTTCCCGCCAATATCCAGCAACTTCGCACAGCCATTGAAAAGGAGTGGGACAACATTCCACAGGCCACAATCAACAGCCTGATTAACTCTATGCGAAGGAGACGTGTCGCACTGCATGAGGCAAATGGTGGTCACCCCAGATACTGACTGGTGTTCTGATCCATGCCCCTACCTTTTCTTAAGGTTGCGTTTATATTTGTATTCATTGTAAGTGGCTTCTCTCGGTTCTCTGTGGCTAGCTTTCTTTGTCCCTGTTTCCCTCCCTTCCTATTTCCTTCCCTCATCTCCCTAAACTATTTTTACTATTCTGTCTGTCTGCATGACTACGCGCACACGTTTGTTTTACTATCTTTGTGGGGACCAAACAATTGATTCCCATTCAAAATTCTATTTTTCCCTAACCTCTAAACCTAACCCTAACCTTAACCCTAACCTTAAACCTAAACTCTAACTGTAACCCTAACCTTAATTGTAAACCTAACCCTAAACCTAACCCCTAAGCCTAGAATAGCCTTTCTCCAAGAGGGGGAGCAGCAAAATGTCCCCACTTGTCTGAATTTTCCTTGATTTAGTATCCTTGTGAATACTTCTGGTCCACACAAGGATCTTTTTTATTTTTTTTTAAACACACACACACAAAATGCACACACACAAATCCAAGAACTCCAGGAAGTTATGGAGGTCAGTGTGGACTGTCCTTCCCCCACACTACACTACACGGCTATGGGAGTGGAAACTAATCGTTTTCTGGAGAATTTCAATAGTAGAACCATATTAGGAATTAGAATACACGGGTACAAAGCCTGGCTATGGGGAACAAATTGACAGGCAGACAGCACCTGCTCAGCTGACTTTGTCCAAAAACACACATGTATACCAAAAGAGATTGCTGTAGTGCCACCATGTGGTCACAAGCTATATTGGTCTCAGGAACTAATGAATAAAATAGCATTACAAAGAATTAATCTGAATATAGCAGCACTCTAATGACATCAATATGAAATATGAAACACACTTTCAATGCTCTAAAATATCTTTAATATCTTTACATTTAGAAAAAATGTCATTGTAAATGTCATGTAACTTCATTACAAATTTCCTCAAAATGGAAAACTTAAACTATATCAGAATTTTTACACTTGACTTGTGACAAGAAAGAGGTCAGGGTGCTTCCATTCTCCATGCTCCTCTTTCCATCCTTTTCTGTCCATCCTCTTCTCTCCACTATTTTCTCTGTCCTCCTCCTGCCTCTCAGGGGGAGACCAGGCTGCAGTTGAAGTGTGGGGAGGACAGGATGGCGCAACAGCCATTGAGAGAAGCCATACTGAATCTTCCTTCCAGAGTCATGTTAGAAGGGCTAACCACACTGGGATACAACACACACACACACACACACACAGTGGTTTAGCAAGGTTGATAGTACATGGACACACACACATACACACAGCACATGCCGTTTTGCACCTCGCAGCCCTCCTTTTTTTTAACACGAACATTCCATTCCATTAGTTTTAGCTATACTTGCTGATTACATAATGAATTGACCTTGTGGCAGATTCCACAATATTGGATGTGTCACGTCCTGACGAGTATAGAGTATATTTGGTTATTGTAGTTTGGTCAGGACGTGGCAGAGGGTAGTTGATGTATGTATTATGGGGTTTGTCACTGGTCTATGTCTGTGTTTCTATATCTAGTTGATTGGGGTTGGACTCTCAATTGAAGGCAGGTGTGTTGAGTTGCCTTTGATTGGGAGTCCTATATAGTAGGGTGTGTTTGTCTTTGTTTTTCGTGGGTAGTTGTTTGAGAGCACTGCTTTTGTTGAGCCTGCTTCTCTGTTCCTGTCGTTATTTTGTTTGTTGTTTTTCCGTGGTGTTCTCATTGTTATAATAAATATGTTGAGCACGCAACCCGCTGCGCCTTGGTCCCATTCTCTCTCTCACGACAGCCGTGACAGAACTACCCACCATACCAGGACCAAGCAGCGGAGGATATCTGGCGAGGACCGGGGAACACGGCTGGTAAAGGAGCCCGAGAGGCAGCCCCAATAAAAACAATTTGGGGGGCACAAGGGCAGTTTGGCGGGGCGAGGATGGAGCCCCAGGCCAGCTCCCCATACCCTTTTTAGGCAGAGACGAACTGGACAGGTCCCGTGCTTTGGGGTGATGGGTTCGGTGGCGAGGCCGAGCATTTTCAGGCCAGTACGCACAGTACCAGCGCCCCGCATGTGCCAGGGGAACGTGGGCATCCAGCCAGTAGGGGTGATGCCAGTCCTGCGCTCAAGACCGCCAGTGCGCCTCTACGGTCCAGTGTTTCCTGCTACACGCACAAGCCTTGATGTGCGTCAGCCCAGTCTGACTCGGCCTGTTCCCGCTCCCCGCACTGGCCCTAAGGTGCGTGTGCCCAGACTGGCACATCCTGTACCAGCCCCACGCATCAGGCATCTAGTGCATCAGCCCAGCCTCGCCAGTCTGGTGCCGCCAGAGCCGCCCGCCAGTCAGGAGTCGCCAGAGCCGCCCGCCAGTCAGGAGCCGTCAGAGCCGCCCGCCAGTCAGGAGTCGCCAGAGCCGCCCGCCAGTCAGGAGCCGCCAGAGCCGCCCGCCAGTCAGGAGCTGCCAGAGCCGCCCGCTAGTCAGGAGCTGCCAGAGTGACCCGTCTGTCCGGAGCTGCCAGAGTGGCCCGTCTGTCCGGAGCTGCCAGAGTGGCCCGTCTGTCCGGAGCTGCCAGAGTTGCCCGCCATTCCGGATCTGCCAGAGTGGCCCGCCGTTCCGGATCTGCCAGAGTGGCCCGCCGTTCCGGATCTGCCAGAGTGGCCCGCCGCGCCGGATCTGCCAGAGTGGCCCGCCGCGCCGGATCTGCCAGAGTGGCCCGCCGCGCCGGATCTGCCAGATTGACCCGCCGCGCCGGATCTGCCAGAGTGGCCCGCCAGCCGGGCGCAGCAAGGGTCGCCCGCCAGCCGGGCGCAGCCAGAGACACCCGCCAGCCGGTCGCGGCAAGAATCGCCCACCAGTCGGGCGAGGTCAGGGGCGCCACTTAAGTGGACTACGTCAGGGATGGAGCAGAGTCCACGTCCCGCACCTGAGCCGCCTCCCATATAGGTGGGTTGGGGAGGGGGGGTGTAGCACTGTGCCGTCGTTGACGGCAGCCACCCTCCCTTCCCTCCCTTTTTGTTTAGGGGATTTTTCTGGTTGTTTTGGGGTTTTTCTGTGTTTTGTGTAGGTGCATTCCGGGGTCTGCACCTTTGGGGGGGGGGGGGGACTGTCACGTCCTGACCAGTATAGAGTATATTTGGTTATTGTAGTTTGGTCAGGACGTGGCAGAGGGTAGTTGATGTATGTATTATGGGTTTTGTCACTGGTTTATGTCTGTGTTTCTATGTCTAGTTGATTGGGGTTGGACTCTCAATTGAAGGCAGGTGTGTTGAGTTGCCTTTGATTGGGAGTCCTATATAGTAGGGTGTGTTTGTCTTTGTTTTTCGTGGGTAGTTGTTTGAGAGCACTGCTTTTTGTTGAGCCTGCTTTCACTGTTTCATGTCGCTAGTTTGTTTATTGTTTTCTTCCGTGATGTTCGCATTATTTTATAAATAAATATGTTGAGCACGAAACCCGCTGCGCATTGGTCCCTTTCTCTCTACGACGACAAGCGTGACAGGATGATTCTTTAGATCCTGATCCCGTCCCGATGTCACAGAGTAGCTACAGATTATAGTGGGTGTATCGACAACGAAAAGTGAGCAGCTGATTGGCAGAGTCGAGTGTTATGTGCAGGAAGTCATCCCCTTTCTGTTACATTTTCGGATGAGCCGAGGAACCTTTCAGGTAATTTGCATGTCTAAACAGCCTCTGTTTTGATTAAAGTAGCCTAAATAAAGTTCATCTCAAATGATGTAGCTAGCTATCCAGGGGCGCAACTTTCACTGGGGTCGGGGGGACATTACCCCCCCGCACATTCAGAAATTGCAATTTGCCCCCCCCCCCCCAGTTGTATAATTGCGCTGTGATACAAAATGTGACTCCGATGTGCTTTAGGACCATGTAGATGCCTAAGACTGTTTTCCGCCTTCAGCCAGCTGGATTTAGGACCGCACAGACACCACAGAGCATGTAGACATGTTATATTAATGGCTAGCATATAGGACAAGCACAGGAGAGATGAACAGAGGCAGCTGCTGTCTGTGTTGTGCTTTTTCTCTGATTAGTAAAGCAAGCAGAGCAGAAACTGGCTACTCTTTAGTTGATCAATCTAGCTGGCAAGGTAACTGCTGTTTGACAGAAAAGTACAGCTCGTACTGTAACTGACATACTACGTTAGTTAATGTTTCATACCATCTCGACTGATGTGAATGAACTACTAGCAGCTAGTTAGCTAGCTAGTGGCTACCACAGCCAGTTCAGCTCTAGCTAGCCTCTTGGTATTTTTAGGTAGCAGTAACGTAAACTCACTCACTTTTGTACATTGCCTTGGTCCGTAAAATTGACCTTATTTTAGCGCTCAAAAAACATAATACTTCCAGATCAACTGTAATGTCAATACCATTGTAAAGCACAATTTCTCCCCTTTCCAACAAAATCAATGACATTAGCTCCACGCTGCCCGTTTCTGCATGATTCAAGGGTGGGGTAGCGATAGTGAGAACTAATGCGTGATAGTGAGAAGGACAGATGTCGTGTGGGAAAACTGCTTTTTTTCACTCGATCTGTCCAACTTATCACCTTATCGCCTCTAAAATGTTAATAAAACACTATTAAGAGTTTATATAATGTGTCATTACATACCTATTTGAAGGTTTGTGTCGAATTTGAATCGGGTTTTTAGGACGGTGCTAAAGTGATCTTCAGAAGTAAACAGCGGCTTTGAGAGTCATGATCGCATGCAGTGATGACGCAAAAAATGACTAGGTATCTCCCCTTTACCCCCGTCACTGTCCATTTCTTGTTTTTATGATGAGAGAAGTGCTACACCTGGTGGACAGAGATTGTAAGACAGAAATAGTTGCTTTATGCGTGCTGTACGTTACGGCATGACACGTCATGATGTAACGGATGGTCCGTTTTTTCAACTTTTCTCCAATACTATAGAGCCATTACCATGTCGATCAACGCTTGAATAGAAACGTAGTTCACACCCCAGATTTTGAAGTCAACACAGTCGCTACAGTCCCGTTAGTTTTCTTTGCAGCCTCGTTTGAATGTCGCGGTTGCGCACATTTGTACGGAATGGGGTGAGTTTACGTTATCTATCAGCTGTTGTGTGTATTGAAATGTTTTGTAGCCTTTGTTTTGTCCTGTTTCAACAGAAGTAAATTTGATTGTGTCATTGTACCATTAGTTAGCAGAGCTAGTCAAAAGCTATTCTTTTTGACTCAATCACACTAGACCTGAATCAAACAATGAAACCAGCAGCCAAATGACTGAAGACCGATATTGTGATGTTTTTTCAGTGCAATGTGAGTTTTTATTAGTCAGTATAGCAATGGAACGTTATTGATCTGTCAGTTTCCTCACAGCTAATTCCCTACTTTTCACACAGACACAGTATAAACAGCTCTACAGGCATCACTGTCATGGTGCACAGTCAGTACGCAACACTATGCTCATCATGTCTTAGCAGGATGAGACGGTGACAGGTGTCCCTGCAGGGTCAGACAGCCAGGGAAGACCACTCTACAGAGCTCAGGTACATTTTGCAGTATATTATAACAATCAGTGAATGGATACAAAGTTCCATCTTGAGTTGATGGGTAGGCTACAGTCTGGGATAAATGGTTATTTAGATTGTTTAACCATTGATTCTAGTAATGTATAAATGTACACCAATGTAATTCTTTGTCATGCCTTATCTGAGCAGTATCAGATGGTGACAAGGGTCTCACCAGGGTCAGGCAGCCAGGGAAGACCAGTCTGTGATGGAGCTGAGGGGAATTTTTGCAGATACAACACTATTTTCACTGTGCAGCAAACACTGGACAAGCAAGAAGCTTCATGCTATTTTAAGAGTCTGACAAACCTCAAGTTGATCTCCAAACTGTATCAAGGGTTGATAGAGGCTTTTCCTGATGACACACAACATATAAAACAAAAATGTGAGGAAGACCTGGGAGACGCTATTGATGATGATGAATGGATACAGATATGTTAGAATGCCGAGTCATGTTCATATAATCCCAGACATAAATGACTGCAGTTTAAGACCATCCATAGAACGTACTATATGCCAGTGTAACTGAATATCATGCACACAAATGTAACTATTCTGCTGGAGGTGTCAAACACAAAAACAGGACCTATTTGCAGACAGTGCATTCGGAAAGTATTCAGAACCCTTGCCTTTTCCCACATTTTGTTACATTACAGCCTTATTCTAAAATTGATTGAATTGTTTTTTTTTCTCCTCATCAATCTACACACAATACCCCATAATGACAAAGCAAAAACTGTTTTTGAAATTTGTGCAAATATACATATTTTTTTTACATAAGTATTCAGACCCTTTACTCAGTACCATAAACAATTAATGAACATGCACCTGTGGAATGGTCGTTAAGACACTAATAGCTCACAGACGGTAGGCAATTAAGGTCACAGTTATGAAAACATAAGACACTAAACAGGCCTTTCTACTGATTCTGAAAAACACCACAGGAAAGATGCCTCGCAGTGGCAGACCACGTGTAACAACACCTGCACAGGATTGGTACATCCGAACATCATACCTGCGGGACAGGTACAGGATGGCAACAACAACTGCCCGAGTTACATCAGGAATGCACAATCCCTCTATCAGTGCTCAGACTGTCCGCAATAAGCTGAGAGAGTCTGGACTGAGGGCTTGTGGGCCTGTTGTAAGGCAGGTCCTCACCAGACATCACCGGCAACAATGTCGCCTATGGGCACAAACCCACCGTCGCTGGACCAGACAGTACTGGCAAAAAGTGCTCTTCCGTGACGAGTCACGGTTTTCTCACCAGGGGTGATGGTTGGATTCGCGTTTATCGTCGAAGGAATGAACGTTACACCGAGGCCTGTACTCTGGAGCGGGATCGATTTGGCGGTGGAGGGTCTGTCATGGTCTGGGGCGGTGTGTCACAGCATCATTGGACTGAGCTTGTTGTCATTGCAGGCAATCTCAACGCTGTGTGTTACAGGGAAGACATCCTTCTCCCTCAGGTGGTACCCTTCCTGCAGGCTCATCCTGACATGACCCTGCAGCATGACAATGCCACCAGCCATACTGCTCATTCTGTGCGTGATTTCCTGCAAGACAGGAATGTCAGTGTTCTGCCATGGCCAGCGAAGAGGGGGATCTCAATCCCATTGAGCAAGTCTGGGACCTGTTGGATCGGAGGGTGAGGGCTAGGGCCATTCCCCCCAGAAATGTCAGGGAACTTGCAGGTGTCCATGTGGAAGAGTGGGGTAGCATCTCACAGCAAGAACTGGTAAATCTGTTGCAGTCCATGAGGAGGAGATGCACTGCAGTACTTAATGCAGCTGGTGGCCACACCAGATACTGACTGTTACTTTTGGGACACATTATTCCATTTCTGTTAGTCGCATGTCTGTGGAACATTGTTGAATCTTGTTATGTTCATACAAATATTTCCACGTTAAGTTTGCTGAAAATAAACGCAGTTGACAGTGAGAGGACGTTTCTTTTTTTGCTGAGTTTATATTATTCATAAGGCCCCTTATCTAGCAACAGTTACCACAAAGGGCAAATAATCCAAATGTAAAAATGTCAAAGTATGATGTAAAAGCACAATGTAGTCTACGTTGTGAACGGTAAGCCCATAATGAGCAATACACAACTGTATCGTTGCTAATTGCCTCTGTGTAACAGTGGTGAAGGGCAAAACTGTAAGATGACAGAATCAATTTTTTTTTTTTTCAGATATTGTGTGAGGAACTCAACCCTCTCCTTCCCTGCAGATGAGAACGCCTGGAGGATCACGTCTTGGCCTCTCTGTGGCTGTTGGCAAACCAGGAGAGCTTTTGTGGTGTGGCCGACTGCTTTGGACCAAATGCAGGACAACGGGCTGATTTCGTGAGACAATTGCGGGACAGTGTGGCACAGCCAGCAACCGATGGGCCAAACCGGTCAGACGCTACAGACGATTTTGTGGGAAGGCAAAAAAGAAAATTATATCTCAAGCTTAAACTGTCTGATTTTGCGGGGATTTTTAAAATTATTATGCTAATTAGATTTCTGCGGGCCGCAGACATTGACTCTAGGGTATATTATTAAGGCAGACTTCTAAAACGGAATTGAGTGAAGTAGCAGCAAATAGGCCTATGTTGAATGATGAACAACTTATGAGCATGGAGAGTGTCACGTCCTGACCAGTAAAAGGGGTTGTTTGTTATTATAGTTCCGTCAGGGCGTGGCAGGGGGTGTTTGTTTAGTGTGTTTCGTTGTTTTTGGGGCAATGTTCTATGTTAGTCTATTTCTATTTCTATGTCTGTGTATATTTATTCTATTTCTATGCTTAGTTTATTGGGTTGACCTTCAATTGGAGGCAGCTGTTCCTCATTGCCTCTAATTGAAGGTCCTATTTAATAGGGGTGTTTGTTCATTGGGATTTGTGGGTAGTTGTTTCTCCGTATAGTCATTTGTCAGTGTTGTCATTTGTCGTTGTTTTGTTCAAGTGTTTTGTTTTGTTTCTTTAATAAATAAGAAGATGAGCATACACATTCCCGCTGCGTCTTGGTCCACTCCATACGACGAACGTGACAGAACTACCCACCACCAACGGACCAAGCAGCGGGCCCAGGAGGAGCAAGGATCCTGGGCCAGGGAAAGAAGGGAGTGGAGGACATCATGTACATGGGATGAGGTAATGGCAGGGGACAAGACCCTGTCATGGAAACAGGTGGAGACAGCGAGGGAGGAACGGCGACAGTACGAAGAGCGAGCCCAACGACGGAAGCACGAGAGGCACACGGGTAGTTTGGCTGGGCTAAGGGTGAGCCCTAAGCCAACTCCTCGTGCTTATTATGGGGAGCAGCGGATCATGAAAGCGCTGGTCTATGCGGAAGTGCGCACGATCTCGCCCATGCGCACGCACAGTCCGGTGCGAGCGATCCCAGCCCCTCGCAAGTGCCGTGCTAGAGTGGACATCCAGCCAGGTAGGAGTATGCCTGCGCAGCACATCTGGCCACCAGTGCATCTCCTAGGCCCAGGCTACCCTGCGCCTGCTCTACGCACGGCAGCCATCAGGCCTCTGCACAGCCCAGCTCGACCTGTGCCAGCACTCCGCCCGTGCAGGGCTACTGTGACTACCCAGCCAGGACGGGTGGTGCAGGCTGTGCGCTCCAGACCTCCAGTGCTTGTTCATGGCCCGGTGTATCCAGTTCCTGCTCCTCGTACTAGCCTTAAGGTGCGTGTCCCTAGTCTGGCGCCTCCAAAGCCAGCACCACGCACCAGGCCTCCAGTGCGTCAGCCCAGCCCAGTACGTCCTGTTCCTGCTCCTCGCACTAGCCTTGAGGTGCGTGTCTCCAGTCTGGTACCTCCAGTACCAGCCCCACGCACCAGGCCTCCAGTGCGTCAGCCCAGTCCAGTTCGTCCTGCTCCTGCTCCTCGCACTAGCCCTGTGGTGCGTGTAAATAGTCTGGCGCCTCCAAAGCCAGCCCCACGCATCAGGCTTTCAGTGTGCAGTCCCCGCCCAGAGCTTCCGACGACAGTACCCCATCCAGAGCTTCCGGCGACAGTTCCCCGCCCAGAGCTTCCGGCGACAGTTCCCCGTCCAGAGCTTCCGGCGACAGTGCCCCGTCCAGAGCTTCCGGCGACAGTTCCCCGTCTAGTGCTTCCGGCGATGTCCTACAGTCCGGAGCCTGCAGAGACGGCCCACAGTCCGGAGCCTGCAGAGACGGCCCACAGTCCGGAGCCTGCAGAGACGGCCCACAGTCCGGAGCCTGCAGAGACGGCCCACAGTCCGGAACCGCCAGAGACGGCCCACAGTCCGGAACCGCCAGAGACGGCCCACAGTCCGGAACCGCCAGAGACGGCCCACAGTCCGGAACCGCCAGAGACGGCCCACAGTCCGGAACAGCCAGAGTCGCCCTCCAGTCCGGAACAGCCAGAGTCGCCCTCCAGTCCGGAATCACCAGAGTTGCCCTCCAGTCCAGAACCGGCGCAGCCAGAGTTGCCCTCCAGTCCGGAACCGGCACAGCCAGAGTCGCACTCCAGTCCAGAACCGGCGCAGCCAGAGTCGCCCTTCAGTCCAGAGCTCCCAGAGTCGCCCTCCAGTCCGGAGCTCCCAGAGTCGCCCTCCAGTCCGAGGTCTCCAGCGATGCGCATCAGCCCGAGATCTCCAGCGATGCGCATCAGCCCGAGGTCTCCAGCGACGCACCTTAGCCCTGAGCCTTCAGCGGGGGTGGACAGGTTAGGTTGGGGACTAAGGCCAGAGCCTGAGCCACCTCCATAGTAGGAGGATTGGGGAGGGGGGATGTAGCACAAGAACCGTCGGTGACGGTGGCCAACCTCCCTTCCCTCCCTTTAGTTTGGGATTATTTTTGTTTTGGGGTTTATTTTTCTGTTTTTTGTTTAAGGTGCATCCAGGGTCTGCACCTTTGGGGAGGGGGGGGGGGGTACTGTCACGTCCTGACCAGTAAAAAGGGTTGTTTGTTATTATAGTTCAGTCAGGGCGTGGCAGGGGGTGTTTGTTTAGTGTGTTTCAGGGTTTTTTGGGCAATGTTCTATGTTAGTCTATTTCTGTGTCTATTTATTCTATTTCTGTGCTTAGTTTATTGGGTTGACCTTTAATTGGAGGCAGCTGTTCCTCGTTGCCTCTAATTGAAGGTCCTATTTAATAGGGGTGTTTGTTCATTGGGATTTGTGGGTAGTTGTTTCTCCGTATAGTCATTTGTCCTTACGGGACTGTTTTTTCGTCGTTGTTTTGTTCAAGTGTTTTGTTTCGTTTCTTTAATAAATAAGAAGATGAGCATACACATTCCCGCTGTGTCTTGGTCCACTCCATACGACGAACGTGACAGAAAGCTTCACAATTTTGAAGAAATGAACTTATTGCCTTTCTTTCAGTCTAAGAAGGGCCCTTCACTTAATTTTGTAGCTCTTCGTAAGAAGCACACTTTTTGTAAGTAGTTCATTTAGCCGGAAAGGATTTGATTAATGTGATTGGTTGAAGATATGACACAATCTGGTGGTCAATCTAGAAAAAAGAAACGCACACCTATAAAGGCGAGGTGCTGGCTGGCTAGCGGAGTAGAACACTAGAAAATAAAGGAAAGCCGCACACTCTAAGAGCTCAGATGCAAAAATTGAATAACCAACGTTTCGACAGCGAAGCTGTCTTCATCAGGTTATCATCACAAACACTGCGAGATGAGTCATTTATATAGTGTCAAGAGACACACAGGTGTTTGTAATCATGGCCAAGTATGGCCTAATATCATTGGTTAACTCAAATATTTAAAAAAAAAAAGGTATACAAAGAACATACAAAAAGACAAACAAATGGATAACATACGATCATAGCATTTGTAGTCTAAAATGTATCTAACAAACAATTACAATGGCAAAATCGCAATAATCACAAGAATGGCTTCAGATCAAAGTCTATGTTTAGACCGAAGGGAGCAAGGGTCTTTAAATTAAAGATCCAGGCAGCCTCTCGTTTTAACAATAAATTATCAATGTCACCCCCTCTCCTCGGGGGGGTGACCCGCTCTTAGAGTGTGCGGCTTACCTGTATTTTCTAACAATCTGGTGGTCACCCTACCCCCTCCAACAAACATGCACACTGGTTGTACCTGTGGTAGAGCTCAGTACAGCAGGTGAGGAGCTGAGTGCTGTTAATGACTAATGTGGAGTTAAACTCTTCCTTCAGGAAGTCTTCACACAGCAGCTCTGGGATATACAACATACCTGGGAAGACACACAAACACATACAACCATGATGTCACAACAGAGGATAATGCATGATGATGACAAGATTTATAACGCACACTGTTTTGGGGGTTACCTGCGATGCATGCTGTCATGAAGCATGCCACCGTGCCTGAGATAAGAGCTCTGATGGCACACCTGGAAATATCACCCCTCCGCTCTGGGGCCATAGCCGCTATAGCAGGTAACGTTACAAAAAAAAACGTTTGAAGAACACTACATCAACCATACTGCCACAGCACAGCCACAACACACCAATAAACAGAGACAGTGTTACAGCAGAACAACATTGCAATGGTTTAACATACAGTAACGTATTTGAAGAACCTCACAAATGAAACATATTCTCGCAAGATCAAAGTGGTGTCTCAACAATACTATAATACCAATAGGACAAAACACACTGCATTTGGAGTTCCTAGGGGGGAGGGGCTAGAGGTTGATTTGAGATCCAGGATAGGACAGATGTTAGAGGGCTTGACTCACAGAGGCCTCCGATCACCACACCCAGAGAGCTGATGTTCGCGAAGCCACACAGAGCATACGTTGCTATGGTTTCAGAGTGGACCTGGGGGACAGAAAACAGCCCGGGTCTAAATCTATTTAGATATATATTAAATATGCAACAGCCAATCGTCATCCATGCAATACGCAACAAGCCATTAACATTACGTACGCAAAAGTTAAATTACCATAAATGATATACACAAAATTGATCTGTTACTGAAGCACACATTGTTTCTTCACCAAATACAAGCAAATGCAACGATAAATCCTTGATACAGAGCGCACTCGTAATGTCAGAACTGATTTAGGGATTTAGTGGTCCAAAAATATTTCCACCATTTATGGAGAGTCTGATGTAGACCAATCATATTTGAAAAGTTGAATAAAGAGAGTAGTCTGTGTGTGTTTGTCTGTCCGTCCGTCTGTCTATCTAGGAAAAAACAGATAGCCAAATATCAATTCAGTGCCCATATTACCACTTAGTGACCACTGACATCACTCACAGACAGGTACTGCTTAACGTCATCCACGTACTCTGGGCCTCTGTCCTCTCTCCTCTTGATGAGTTTTGCCAATCTCTCATAGGCCACAAACTCATTGAAGAAGGTCTTGTAGCCAATCAGCTCACCCACCATGAAGCTGTCCTCCCAGGCCACACCCATCAGGAAGGAGAAAGGCATGAATACGTACGAGCAGATGATCTGTCATCAGAGAGAGAGAGAGAAAAAGAGAGAGGGACAGAGAGTCTGTGTCTTAGGGAATCATTGATTTCTATCCAGCTTGTATTTAGTGTGTCTCTGTGTCTGAGTGCTTCTATGTACATGCACACTTGTGTGTCCTCACAGAGAAGCTGAGCTGGGGGTAGTTGAACATGTTGCCCAGCCATGACAGAGCGCCATTGAGGAAAGCGAGCAGGGCCAGGAAGGCAATGAGGTTGACAGCGATGTTGGCCACCAGGACAATAGAGGAGGATGCTCCGTGAGACGCTGCCTCCAGCAGGTTACTGCTTTTCCTAGACAAAACCAGAAAAGACACTCAGGCTCATACTCATTAGGCAGACATTGGTACTTGTGTGCGTACGTGCGTGTGTGTAGATGTGTTAGTGTCTCACCCTGTGTCCAGTTTGAGGCCTTTCTTGGCTGTGACTTTGGGGATCTCTGTCTCTGGCCAAAAGGTTTTGGCGATAGCCAGGGAGGCCGGGGCTGACATTACGGAGGCTGTCAGCAAGTGGGATGCTTCAACCTGTATGTGTGTGTGTGTGTGTGTGTGTGTGTGTGTGTGTGTGTGTGTGTGTGTGTGTGTGTGTGTGTGTGTGTGTGTGTGTGTGTGTGTGTGTGCATGTGTTGGGGGGTATATGTGTCCAATGTGAGGGGTAAGGAAGAGGTGAAGCTCAACATTTTAAAGGCCCAGTGCAGTCAAAAACATGAATTTCCTGTGTTTCATATACAGTGCATATACAGTGCATTGGGAAAGTATTCAGACCCCATTTTGTTAGGTTACAGCCTTATTCTAAAATTGATGATAAAATAAACGATTGAATCAATCTACACGCAATAACCCATATTAACAAAAATATGTTTTATGAAATATCACATTTACATAAGTTTTCAGACCATTTACTCAGTACTTTGTTGAAGCACCTTTTGCAGCAGTTACAGACTCATATCTTAATGGGTATGACACTACAAGCTTGGCACACCTGTATTTGGGGAGCTTCTCCAATTCTTCTCTGTAGATCCTCTCAAGCTCTGTCAGGTTGGATAGGGAGCGTTGCTGCGAAACTATTTTCAGGTCTCTCCAGAGATGTTAGATCGGGTTCAAGTCCTGGCTCTGGCTTGGCCAATCAAGGACATTCAGAGACTTGTCCTGAAGCCACTCCTGCATTGTCTTGGCTGTGTGCTTAGGATTGTTGTCTTGTTGGAAGGTAAACCTTCTCCCCAGTCTGAGGTTCTGAGCGCTCTGGAGCAGGTTTTCACCATGGATCTCTCTGTACTTTGCTCCGTTCATCTTTCCCTCGATCCTGACAAGTTTCCCAGTCCCTGCTGCTGAAAAACACTCCCTCAGCATGATGCTGCCACCACCATGCTTCACCGTAAGGATGGTACCAGGTTTCCTCCAGACGTGACGCTTGACATTTAGAGTTGGTTTCATCAAAGAATCTTGGTTTCATCAGACCAGGGAACCTTGTTTCTCGTGGTCTGAGAGTCCTTTAGGTACCTTTTGGCAAACTCCAAGTGGGCTGTCATGTTTATTTTACTGAGGAGTGGCTTCCGTCTGGCCACTCTACCATAAAGTCCTGATTGGTGGAGTGACCATCGGGTTCTTGGTCACCTCCCTGACAAAGGCCCTTCTTCCCCAATTGCTCATTTTGGCCAGGCTGCCATCTCTAGAAATAGTATTGGTGGTTCCAAACTTCTTCCATTTAAGAATGATGGAGGCCACTGTGTTCTTGGGGACCTTCAACGCTGCAGAAATTTTTGGTTACCCTTCCCCAGATCTGTGCCTCGACACAATCCTGTCTCGGAGCTCTACGGACAATTCCTTCAACCTCATGGCTTGGTTTTTGCTCTGACATGCACTGTCAACTGTGGGACCTTATATAGACAGGTGTGTGCCTTTCCAAATCATGTCCAATCAATTGAATTTACCACAGGTGAACTCCAATCAAATTATATAAACATCTGAAGGATGATCAATGGAAACACATTTTAATCAATGGAAACTCAAGCTCAATTTCGAGTCACATAGCAAAGGGTCTGAATACTTAGGTAAATAAGTTATTTTTAATTTTTTGTTAATTTGCTAAAATGTCTAAAAACTTGTTTTTGCTTTGTCATTATTGGGTATTGTGTGTAGATTGATGAGGATTTTATTGTATCCATTTTCGATTAAGGCTGTAACGTAACAAAATGTCGAAAAAGTCAAGTGGTCCAAATACTTTCCGAAGGCACCGTATTTCACAGCTATAAGGAAGGTGAAATCTTAGTTAATCGTTATATAAATGGATTATTCTACATTTAGGAAAAATAGAAGCAATTTCAAGCCTTATTCATACAGTTCTGTTAAATAGGAAATGTCAAATTTTACATTTTATTTCATATTTGTACTGTGTACTTGAGCTTCTTTGACTACACCAGAAAGGTGGGATTTTTACCTTACTTGGAGTATGCAGCCTTATTAATTATTGTTTATGGCCCTCTCATGATAAATATTTACTTTTGGGGATTACATAGATTACATTTAGTTAAATTTAAGAGACACACAGAATGGATAAGCACATGGTCAATTGGGTGAGATTTCAGTTGTGTCTTTGGTAGAAAACAGAGGTTTGAAATTGTTTATTGACTTTCCTCCTCTTTTCTCTCCTCTTTTCTCTCCTCTTCCCTCTCCTCTTGCCTCTCCTCCTCCCTCCTCTTCTTCTCTTTCCTCCCCTCCTCCCACCCCTCTTCCACTGCTCCTCCTCACCCCAAAAGAGATGAAGGCTCCCAGTACGCTGCCAGCGATGGTGGAGAACCCTCCTGTCATCACGGCATGGATCTCTGACAAGGTCAGCTGGGAGATGTACGGACGAATCAAGAGTGGAGATTCTGTCTGAGAGAGAGAGAGAGAGATAGAGAGAGAGAGATAGATAGAGAGAGAGGGTAATACTCCTTTGCTTGGCTGTCACAGATTTCTCTTTTACTGCCCAGCACATCTGTCACTCATACTATTCTCACCTGTCCCACAAATATGTTGCCAGCGGCGACCATTGACTCAGTGGGAGAAGTTCCCATAGTAATCTGCATTATGAAGCCCAGCTGGAGGTATGCACAGACAAACATAAACAACGGTGCAAACGTTTCTGTGCCAAAATGATACTAAGGTATGCAACATAAAAAACAATAATGCTGGTCACATGAGCAGGTATCGTGGGGAACATGTCCCACCGTAAATTACAACCTTGATACAGTACTATGTGGAGGCTGGATCATCATTGTCTAATTTAGTCACTTGTACGATGACTGAATGAGATTTGAATGTATGTGATGTGATGACTACCTTGAGGATGAGCCACTGCATGAAGCCAAGGTGGTAGAGTATAGAGATGACAGTGCTGAAGAACACTACAATAGGCAGAACCTGGAAGCAGAGAAGAAGAAAAAATGACAGTGTTGGGTTTCTGTCTTTTCTTTTCTCTTCATGTCATTTTCTCACAGTCTCTCACGTATACAGACATACTCATATGATCCTGTACCTGGAACGCGAAGAAGTGGTCTGTGTATTTGTCGCCAAACACAAACCTAGAGCTAGTGCCAGTGTAGGACAGAAACACCTGGGTGAGAGAGGAGAGATGTTTCAACACAGACTGAACTAATCAGGTCACTCTTTCCTAACAGGTCTACTCTACTGGATATCTGCTGAGGGTGCTGGGACACGGGACAGGGTAATGTGATTGTGCTGATGAGAGTGACATTAGCAATGTGGTCCAAATGAAAACGAGGGCCTTTGTGCTGGCTAATACTTGTAATATCAATGATCCAATTGATGTACATTTTGCCCTCTGCTTGACTTTCCTTGGATAGTACACAGTAGATGTATATTGTACCTCCACTTGATGGCCCAGCCAGTCTACAGCAGTGAATCCTGCTTTGGTTCGGAGGATGATGAGTCCAAACAAGAACTGTAGCGCCACACCCCACAGTAAAGTTCGCCATGACACCTATACCACACACACACACACACACACACATAAACACACAGGTAGACACACGCACAAACGTACAGGCTTGCAGGGAAGCACACACATGAACATACATCCACCTGGTCACTCAGAACTACAGCGAATGGTCTTCGGAACCATACAGAGTTGAGGCATTAGGGGTGTTTGTGTTTGTTGGTTTGCCATACCCTGAATGGGTTCCTCGAGAACACCAGCATGAGCATTACAAAGAAGAGGAGTCCGGAGAAAGAGACTAGCTGCCGCGATCCCTGTTTGGCCGTGTCAAACACCAGCCAGCACACCACTGCCACCAGCAGCAGCACACACACCACCCTGCACAGACAGACAGACCGACCGACCAGAGGTAAGAGACCAGAGGAACAACAACAATGATCACCGAAAGGACCACACTTCCAGGAAAATGTTCATATTATACGGAAAAGAGAGAGAGAGTGAGAAGGAGAGAAAATGCAGTTCTCCCACCATTTGACCCACAGCCAGTGTGTGTTGAGGGTGTTCCTGGCGGGTTGCAGGGCGTCCCAGAGGCGGTGTCCATAGCGGCCCATCAGCCAGTCCCACAGAAGAAAGAAGACAGCCAGCAGGGTCACCACCAACAGGGCCAGAGCACGCTGCAAGTTCAGCACGCATGCCACGATCACCACGGCAAAGTAACCTGAAACACATACAGGCTGTGTCCGAAATTGCACCCTATTCCCTATTGAGTAGTACTTTTTATCATTCTGGGTATTAACATACTGTACGTATAGTAGAATACACAACATGCAATTTCAGAATTTGGTAGTGCATCAGGAGTTTTCCTTGACCTTTTAGCAGGCACTCTTATCCGGAGCAATTATGGTAAAGTGCCTTGCTCAAGGGCACATCAACAGATTATGACCTTGTTGGCTTGGGGATTCAAACCAGCTACCTTTCGGTTACTGACCCAACGCTCTTAACCACTAGGCTACCTGCCGCTCTCTTGTTATGTCAGTCACTGTTAACCCGTGTCAGCTAACATTTGCTTTACAACGTGGTAATTCATGAAAAGTTGGTCTTCTATAACTTTAATTTCGCAGAAGAGTAGCCTGGATAGGCATCATTTGGCTGCCATTAAACGTCTTAACTAAATCATCATAATTTTCACAGGCAACATTTCCAGTCAATTTAGTCACAGGCAATTTATTTCAGTTGTAAAATGTGCTATTCTTTCATTTAGATTTGTCCTATTTCAATTTCGTTGTTCCTTATAGGATGTTAACTCATTGGGGCAGGAGTGTATATAGGGGGTGTATATATATATAGATATATAACCTTTATTTAACTAGGCAAGTCAGTTAAGAACAAATTCTTATTTATAATGACGTCCTACACCAGCCAAACCCTGACAACGCTGGGCCAATTGTGCGCTGCCCTATGGGACTCCCAATCACGGCCGGATGTGATACAGCCTGGGGTAGACCTAGTGAACGCAGACAATGACCTTTCCCACTGTCTAGTAGCCTACCAAGCTGGCTTGACACCATAATAACATCAGATCAGCTGGTCTGATCAGTTAATTCCGCTGTTCTTTTTGTTGTAAACACAGTTGTTTTCACTCGGAGCTCCCGTTAGTAGCATGTTAAGAAATCCAGCGGTAACCGGCAGGTGCGCGTTATGTTCTGCCTGTCCATTGCAATGCACCCATTGTTATTATACAATTGTAGGCTGCTTCACGGAAGGATGATGACTCCCTATAGAGGCAGGAAATATCCTCCTTTGTGTCATGGTGCAGCTAAAACCACCGCGTGCTGAATGGGTCTAAAACTAAAAAGCTGGTGGTAGACTTCAGGAGGAAGAACGAAAGCACATCACCTGGGATCAATAATGGGATCACCTGGGGATGGTGATAGATGACAAGTTGCAGCGGAGAGAGAATACCACCATGGTTTTTAAAAAGGCTCAGAAAAAGGCTATTCTTTTTAAGGAAGCTCAGATCCTTTGATGTCTGCCCAAAAACATTCAAAACGTGTTTTAATAGTGTTGTGGCTAGTGTTCTGTTCTACAGTGTGATCTGCTGCAGGGGTGGGTAACATCACTAGGGATGATGCCAACAGGTTTAACAAAATCATAAGAAGGCTGGATGTGCCATCGGCACCCACCTGGACAATCGAGGATCCACTTATCCAGGATAAGCGGATCCTCGAAAAGCTCAGGAGCATAGAGGCCAACATTATCCACCCCTTCACAGAATCTGCTTGTAGAATCGCAGTGTGATGACAGATTTATTTTACCTAGATGAAAAACAGAACGTTTCCACAGATCTTTTTTACCAATTCCTTTTTTTTTCAGAGTGAATGCTGATTCGACTTTTCCTGGACCTTTCTTCCCAATAACTAAAGGTACGAGAGGGCCTGCGCATGTGCAAGATTTTTTACGTAGCTACTGCTCACTCTGCTGCCGCTTTCCCTTCCTTCCTCCCCACGGGGATGATCAGACGTCTTTGCCTGGTGTAGTCTACAAACTTTGACATGTTGTACAATAGACATGATCGACATGTTGAACAACAAAATCAAAGAAGTTATGTAACAGTAGGCTATTGCAAACCTAAGAACAACACAAACAGGCAGTTTAAATAAGGATCCAACCCTTTTTTTCAATTTTCGCCTAAAATGACACCCAAATCTAACTGCCTGTAGCTCAGGACCTGAAGTAAGGATATGCATATTTTTGATACCATTTGAAAGGAAACACTTTGTGGAAATGTGAAATTAATGTAGGAGAATATAATACATTAGATCAGGTAAAAGGTAATACAAAGACAAAGTGTTTTTTTGTACCATCATCTTTGAAATGCAAGAGAAAGGCCATAATGTATTATTCCATCCCAGGCGCAATTTAGTTTTTGGCCACTAGATGGCAGCAGTGCATGTGCAAAGTTTTAGACTGATCCAATGAACCATTGCATCTCTGTTCAAAATGCTGTATCAAGACTGCCCAAATGTGCCTAATTGGTTTATTAATACATTTTCAAGTTCATAATTCTGTACTCTCCTCAAACAATAGCGTAGTATTCTCTCACTGGAATAGCTACTGCAAATTGGACAGTGCAGTTACATTAACAAGAATTTAAGCTTTCTGCCCATATCAGATGTCCTGGGAATGTTTTTTGTTACTTCCAACCTCATGCTAATCACATTAGCTCAACCGTCCCGGTCAGGGTCACCGATCCCGTAGAGGCTAAGTAGCGATTTATGTTCTTTTTTCAGGAGGGAGTAGGCTACATATAGCTATTGAGGCAAGCAATTTAGATGGCATATCAAAACACAAGCAAGACACAGACAGGCAGTCGTATAGAGATTTAAGTTCTTTCTTCCCCATCATTGCAAACATTGGCAAAGTAGTGGGCGAAAAGCAGTCAAAGTAGTAGTGTTATTTTTCAGCAACTCAGGCGACGATATGGCAGTATAAAGATGACACCACAAATGGACAGGTGTTTAGAACGTTGATTGACTATGCCCTGCTTTGTGCTACTCCAATATCCTTAGTTACAACAGACAGAGAAGATTCTAAATGAACCTCCAAAATGTATTTATTTTTGCAATGTCCGTTCAAATAGCCACAGGCTTTTTCATTCTGCTATTCAGAAATATGAGGCTACTTGATCATGTCAATCAAATTGGTTGAGAAGAGGGTGAGTAAAGGGAGAAACGGGAAGGGTTGAGCAACAGATACTTAGCAAACATGAAGGGATGGGGAGGGTGAGCAGCAGCTACAGTGTCTTCAGAAACTATTCATATAACTTATTCCACATTTAATGGCAACAATTGCCCATTATTCTTTTCAGAATTCTTCAAGCCCTCACAAATTGATTGTTGACAATTGCTAGACAACCATTTTGAGTACTTGCCATAGATTTTCAAGTAGATTTAAGTCAAAACTGTGACTCGGGCACTCAGGAAAATCCAATGTCTTCTTAGTAAGAAACTCCAGTGTAGATTTAGTCTTGTGTTTTAGGTTATTGTCTGGCTAAAATATGAATTAATTATGTTATACCTGTCACAGCTAAAGTGTGTGAGAAATATTCAGTAGGGTTTCTAACCAAATATGGTTTGTTTTTTAATTGGACTGTATTGCAAGGCCTGCTGCTGGCTTTTCGCTTGGCCCACTCTATAGCCCCCAATGCATTACACTGTAATACAGGGGCATGGGCTCCCCTGCCAGGCCCACCCAATCAGATTGAGCAAAAACTAGAAAAAGTATACATTATTATATATTAAAAAAATAATCCTCAGTATTGTGCTTAACTCAATTCATTTTATTTTTTATCTTGAAAAACTCCTGTCCTTAACAATTACAAGCATACCCATAGCATGGTGCAGCCACCACTATGCTTGAAAATATGGAGAGTGGTACTCAGTAATGTGTTGTATTGGATTTGCCCCAAACAAAACACTTTGTATTCAGGAATAAAAAACGTAAATGCTTTGCAAAATGTTTTGCAATGTCATTTTTAGTGCCATATTGCAACAGGATTAAGGTGTTTTAATTCTGTACAGGCTTCCTTCTTTTCACTCTGTCAATTAGGTTAGTATTGTGGAGTAACTACAATGTTGTTGATTCATCCTCAGTTCTCTCCTGTCACAGCCATTAAACTCTGGAAGTGTTTTAAATTCACCATTGGCCTCATGGTGAAATCCCTGAACGGTTTCCTTCTTCTCTGGTAACTGAGCTAGGAAGGACGCCTGTATCTTTGTAGTGACTGGGTGTATTGATGCGCCATCCAAAGTGTAATTAATAACTTTACCATGCTCTAAGGGATATTTTTTTACCAATAGGCGTCCTTCTTTGTGAGGCATTGGAAAACGTCCCTGGCGTTTGTGGTTGAATATGTGTTTGAATCTGTGTTTGAAATTCACTTCTCGACTGAGGGACCTTACAGTGAATTGCATGTGTGGGCTATATGTAGTCATTCAAAAATCATGTTAAAAACCTCTAAAAGTCTAAGCCTATATGGAATTGTTCTAAGATGGTCATACCATGGATCATTCAGCAGTTTGATTTGGAATTTTAGGACCTGTAGGTATACATAAAAAAAAAAAATATATATATACACATAAACTCAGCAAAAAAAGAAACGTCCTTTTTTCAGGACCCAGTCATTCAAAGATAATTTGTCAAAATCCAAATAACTTCACAGATCTTCATTGTAAAGGGGTTAAACACTGTTTCCCATGCTCAGTTTGGTCGGACGGCCACCTCTAGGCAGAGTCTGGGAAGTTGTTTTTACCCTTCACCAGATATATGGCAGCTTTAACACGCCTTGGGAGCAGCATGTCAAAGCAATTCACAGCACTCATAAAGTCAGAAAAAAAAGATACGTCCTCTCATTGTCAACTGTGTTTATTTTCAGCAAACTTAACATGTATAAATATTTGTATGAACATAAGATTCAACAACTGAGACAAACTGAACAAGTTCCATAGAAATTGAATAATGTGTCTCTGAACAATGGGGGGGGGGGGGTCAAAATCAAAAGTAACAGTCAGTATCTGGTGTGGCCACCAGCTGCATTAATTACTGCAGTGCATCTCCTCCTCATGGACTGCACCAGATTTCCCAGTTCTTGCTGTGAGATGTTACCACACTTTTCCACAGGGCACCTGCAATTTCCCTGACATTTCTGGGGGGACTGGCCCTAGCCCTCACCCTCCGATCCAACAGGTCCCAGACGTGCTCAATGGGATTGAGATCCGGGCTCTTCGCTGGCCATGGCAGAACTCTGACATTCCTGTCTTGCAGGAAATTACGCACAGAACGAGCAGTATGGCTGGTGGCATTGACATGCTGGAGGGTCATGTCAGGATGAGCCTGCAGGAAGGGTACCACATGAGGGAGGAGGATGTCTTCCCTGTAACGCACAGTGTTGAGATTGCCTGCAATGACAACAAGCTCAGTCCGATGATGCTGTGACACACCGCCCCAGACTATGACGGACCCTCCACCTCCAAATCGATCCCGTTCCAGAGTACAGGCCTCGGTGTAACGCTCATTCCTTCAATGATAAATGAGAATCCGACCATCATCGTCAGTGAAGAGCACTTTTTGCCAGTCCTGTCTGGTCCAGCGATGGTGGGTATGTGCCCATAGTCGGCGTTGTTGCCGGTGATGTCTGGTGAGGACCTACAAGCCCTCAGTCCAGACTCTCTCAGCTTATTGAGGACAGTCTGAGCACTGATGGAATGATTGTGCATTCCTGGTGTAACTCGGGCAGTTGTTGTTGCCATCCTGTACCTGTCTCGCAGGTGTGATGTTCGGATGTACCGATCTTGTGCAGGTGTTGTTACACGTGGTCTGCCACTGCGAGGACGATCAGCTGTCCGTCCTGTCTCCCTGTAACGCTGTCTTAGGCGTCTCACAGTATGGACATTACAATTTATTGCCCTGGCCACATCTGCATTCCTCATGCCTAATTCCAGCATGCCTAAGGCACGTTCACGCAGATGAGCAGGGACCTTGGGCATCTTTCTTTTGGGGGTTTTCAGAGTCAGTAGAAAGGCCTCTTTAGTGTCCTAAGTTTTCATAGCTGTGACCTTAATTGCCTACCGTCTGTGAGCTGTTAGTGTCTTAACGACCATTCCACAGGTGCATGTTCATTAATTGTTTATCGTTCATTGATCAAGCACGGGAAACAGTGTTTAAACCCTTTACAATTAAGATCTTTGAAGTTATTTGGATTTTTACGAATTATCTTTGAAAGACAGGGTCCTGAAAAAGGGACGTTTTTTTGTTGTTGCTGAGTTTATATATAACATTTGGCCTTTAATACTTTAGCCCATAGAAACGCATTGAAAAAGACATTCATGAAATGCAAAACAGACAGTCAAAAAATAAATCATAAGGAATAAGGTTTTGAAGTGTCTTTCCTATATCTAGGATATATAAGAACGCTAAGGAAATATTTGAGGTTTACATTTTTTTAAACATATTTATCCCCTTGTTGGCACAAATCTACCTCTATACTTCCAATCATTTTTTTAAAACCGGCTACCTTCGGACGAGAACCGTGCCACTTGTGGGAGTCTGAGCAAAACGGAGAACACCATCGTGTTTCTTAGAGTCTCATCTTTCCATAGAGTGATCAAACTCTTCAGACGCAGCAGATGTTTTCTTCAGAAGACCGATTTTCTGGATGTCTCATGGTCTGACAAACAGCTGTAGTTCGGCCTCCTTCCACTGCAGAAGGCCAACATAGGTGGATGCCTACTGTATGCAGCCCATGAAAAAATACATTTTGATGTGGATTTGTAACATTTTATTATTATGTTACTTAGATTGACGCACTGGTGCATCGATAGACACTTGAGGACACTATTACAGCACACAGAGTAAGTCCATGCAACTTATGTGACTTGTTAAGCAAATGTTTACTCTTGAATGTATTTAGGCTTGCCATAACAAAGGGGTTGAATACTTATTGACTCAAGACATTTCAGCTTTTCATTTGTAATACATTTTAAATTCAGGCTGTAACGCAACAAAGTGTGGAAAAAGTTGAGGGGTGTGAATACTTTCTGAAGGCACTGTATGTAAAAAATGGAAAAGTGATTCCGATCTTTAGCTCTGGGGAAAAAAGAAACAGGAGAGCCTCTGCCTTTTTTAAATATTATTTGACGATGTTCTTCTTTTAGTGTCTGTGTGTCCTTTGTTGTGTTTTTATTGGTGTTACGTGTATCGGCTGGTGTAATCTAATTTCCCCTTTGGGGGATTATTAAGGTGCTCTTTTACACAACAAAAGGCAAGTTAGTACTGTTAATGTTTCCCCTAATGGGGAAACTTGGTGAGATAATGTTCAGAGAATGCTTTTTGGGCAAGTTGTTGAAAGGTTTCTTTCTCTAAATACATGTTTGCCAAGGAGTAATGTAGAGCCAGTGTGAAAATCGCAGCCAAGTCTTTGAAGGGCTTTGTCTCCTAAGTAGGTTTACAAGTTTATAAACTTTCCAAGCAGTATCCTCAAATTGTAGTGTATGATACACCCTACTCTGAATCTGAACTTTTAGAAACTGTAAAAACAGTATATTGAATTTTGGATGATAAGCTTACATAGACGTGATGAGTCACATTTATTGATGGATGACTGTTGCAGGAAACATACCCAGACTCCACATTGAAATGATAGGAATTCACCCCCATGTAATTACAGGAAATGTAACCATCAAACACCAAATACAGCATCCACTAACAACTATACTGTATAAACAGCTCATTACTGGTCAGAGGCCTGTATTACAGGTTTTACCTGCAGCCAAGACAATGCCCAACACCAGCCTGATCCGAGTCCTGTGCTCCTCCAGATATCGGTGGATCCCTTCCATTCTCTTTTCCAGGAACCTGGAGGGATATCAAGCAGTACATACACACTTAGGGCTGACTTGGTGTAATTTTGAGGAATTGCTTGAAAATAAATTACCATTGACAAAACCATAGAGACCTTTTCTTTAGCTCCTCTGTGAATTCTGCATCCTCTGATGGCCAATGAGCAACTTCCACATCAATGCAGATAGTGTCCTGTGACAGACAGACAGACTATAACACCCAGAACTTTGTATGTCAGGTGCAAAGGGTATATTGTTAATGATGTACAAATAGTAGGGTTATTGTAGCTGGTAAATTACATTATGGGCCTGTGAACTCCAAATTTTAGAGGTGCAGCGCTCGCGCTTGGCAGATGTGGGTACCTTGTTGGCAATTCAAGTCATGTAAACAGACTTGGATATAGGGTAGTATAGTCTGTCTGAATGTTCACTCTCACTGTGTATATGCAAGAGGTAAAACAAATATTATGCAATCCCAGGTGTGATTTGTTTGCACATTGTGAGTTTAATCTCGTGTTGAGTGTATTATTAATCTGTTCGAGAAAAACTTCACTGTTTTTCTTCGATATCTCGTGATGATGTCCAGTAACTTTGGATGGGGAGAGCACATCACCTTCTGTCCACATTCAGAACCCACATATTTTAGGCAGAAGTTGTTCTCCCTTAGTCTGTTTCTGCTCTCTTGTCAATTCCTTATGGAAATGTTGTTCCGCAAGAGGTAGCAGGTAACCTAGTGGTTAGAGCGTTGGACTAGTAACCGAAAGGTTGCAAGATTGAATCCCCAAGGTAAAAAGCTGTTGTTCTGCCCCTGAACAAGGCAGTTAACCCACTGTTCCTACGCTGTCATTGAAAGTAAGAATTTGTTGTTAACTGACTTGCCTAGTTAAATAAAGGTAAAAATAAGAGAGCAACAGACTGGCACCCAGGCTATTTCTTCTATTGTTTGAGAACAAACCCACACTTTTCTCTATCAGAGTGTATCTCTTTGAAATGTAATTGATTTCAGGCAGTGAATGGAGTGTTGCAGGAAGTGAGAGAGTAAACAATTGAACATGAGTGTATGAAAAACCTAATTTGAATCATCCACACACTCATCCAAGGATTGCACACACACAGCACCAGAGTAGTACATTATCTTGAATGAGAGAAAGGGTCAGCAAGTGAATAGTATTTACGTCTACAGTGAGTGGATATAGAGAATTGTGACTGTGCATTTGTCTGTGTCTGTTTGTGTACCTGCACATCTACCTGTGGATGTATGCTTCTATTGTGTTTGTTGAGTATGAGGATGTGTGTACCCTTACCTGAGAGTGGAAGGCCTGGTTGTCCAGCCCATTTCTCTGGCTCTTCTCTGATAAACCATTCAGCTCCATAGTAAACACCGACTGACTGCAGGTAGGCAGGAAGCTCTCTTATAGGAGACCTGCTCCCGCCTGCTACAAATCTTTACTGCAGACAGGGGTGCTTGTGTGTATGTGTGTGTGTGCATGTGTGTTTCAAGTCCAGTTAGCTTTCGTTTAACTACCAGATTTTTTTTTTTTACTTTCAGGATTGTATATAAAATTAATACAATAATAAAAAAATAAAAATTTAAAAAAGAACTACAATGACGAAGCTGTAAAACATTATCCAATATATAATAAATACTGTTTGTGTCCAATATGAGGGTTTCAGCATGAAAGATCCTACCAGCTCTCACAGTCTCACGTTAGAATTAGAAGTTGTTCCAAATGTCACATTTTGAATTGTCTAAAGTTGAGTTTAGGCATTAACTCCACATTTTTAAGGTTAGGGTTAAGATCAGGCATTAACTCAAAATTCTTAAGGTTAGACATTAACTCTAATTGGTTAAGGTAAGGGTAAAGGTTTGGGATAAAATATCAAAAACAACTTTCTATAGCTGGATTTGAACTTACAACCTTTGGAATCAGAAAGGTATGTCTATCCACCATCCCCGTCTACAACATCCTAACAAAACTGAAACGTACTTGAAGGTAACAGCGCTCACTGTTACTCCTAGTGGCCAGTTTCCAAGTCATCTCCCAACGTCCTCAGACATGGATGGAGGTCAAATACTGATTTGCATCATGGGTGACCTGACAGGAAATATTCTTCATATATTTACATACTTATTTATTTTACTATGTCAATATGTCTTTGTTGTAAATGTTTTGACACCACAATGGAGGCAGTTGTGAAAAAAAGTTAGTTGGAAGAGTTGCAGAGTTAATTGAAAATGATGCCATTGGTGATTAGCTGCTTTCATTAATAAGGCATTTTTTTTCTTGAACTAAAACTCATGGACAATATGGACACAGATAAACATTGAGAAAACATTTTTTTCTATGCATCATTTTTGTAAAAGTTATTCAAGTTTAAATTAGCAAAAATATCATATAGATTGCCTATTAATTACCATAATTACAGAAAATGTATCGTAACTTTGATAAATTACAGGTAGTTTTGCAACCCTAGTTCCATTGTTTTAAGAGGGTCTTTCCCACCACTGTTTCCTTCTATAGTCAAGCGGTCTGAATACTTTCCGAACGCACTGACTTTTTACACATTTTGTTACAACATTATTCTAAAATGTATTAAATAAAAAAAGTCCTCAGCAATCTACACACAATACCCCATAATGACAAAGCAAAAACAGATTTAGAAATGTAACAAAATTAATTATAAATAGAAAGCAGAAATACCTTATTTACGTAAGTATTCAGACCTTTTGCTATGAGACTCAAAATTTTGCTCAGGTGCATCCTGTTTCCACTGACCATCCTTGAGATGTTTCTTCAATTGAATTTACCATAGGTAGAATCCAATCAAGTTGATTGGACATGATTTGGAAAGGCACACAACTGTCAATAAAAAGGTCACGCCTGCTCCCCCCCTCCCTCCCCCTCCCCCCCGGCGCTCGAGAGTGCCAGGCTGCCCTGCATTACGCACTCCTGCCACCATCATTACACACACCTGCCTTCCCTCGTCACGCGCATCAGAAAATTATTGGACTCAATCCCCTGTTTATTACCTCCCCCTATATTTGTCAATTCCCCAACTCTGTTCCCCCCTGCTGCATTTGATTGTCTTACGACTGTGTTTTACCCGGTTCTGACACTGTTCCTGTCCTGTTTTCATGTCTGTTCCGATTAAATGTTTACTCCCCGTACCTGCTTCTCTTCTCCAGCGTCATTCCTTACAGGTGATGCATTCAGGTCAAATACATAGTTAAATTTATCTCATCAGACCACAGAATATTTTGCCCTTTGCTCAGTCTTTCACGTGCCTTTATGCAAACTCCAGGGGTGCTGTCTCAGGAGTGGCTTCCATCTGGCTTCCGTCTCCCATAAAGCCCAGATAGGTGAAGTGCTATAGAGACTGTTGTCCTTCTGGCAGCTTGTCCCATCTCAGCCAAGGAACAGTACTCTGTAGTTCTGTCACAGTGGCCATTGGGTTCTTGGTCAACTCCCTGACCAAGGTCCTTCTTGCCCAGTTTGGTCGGACGATCACCTCTAGGCAGTCTGGGAAGTTCCATATTTTTATACCCTTCACCAGATATAGGCCAGTTTTAACATGCGTGGGGAGCAGCATGTTAAAGCAATTCACAACACACACACATAGAACAAGCCAGTTGGCAAGTTGTGTAAGGTAAGTTAGTTTGTGGCAGCAAAAGCCACAATATGAATGGACACAGAGTCGTAGTGTGACGCTAACGAAACTCAAGTATGACAAACCATGGGCGGAAGATGCAGATGCAGCAACCAAAAGGTTGCTGGTTCAAATACCTGAGCCGGCAAGGTGAAAAATGTGTCTGTACCCTTGAGCGATGCACTTGATGTTAATTTGCCCAGATGTGCTGTACTACTATGGCTGACCTTCTAAAACAACAAATTTCACTGCACCTAACTGCTGTATGTGACAAAACATATTTATTTCAGATAGCCCTTTTCATTACAAGTAGAATCTCAAAGTTGCTTTAAAAGCAAAATAAACCAGGTAGCCTAGCGAGGTGGGTAATAGGCTAATACAAGGGACCACATAGCACGTTGGGGGCAATGAAACAACGGATGCCCATTCATTTTCAATGAAGGAAGCGAAGTGGGTGGGGGCACAGTGGGGCGATGTGAGCATGAGCGAGGGACATGAACAGGGCGGGACCAAAATTGGAATAAGCTGAGCTGTATTCAAATACTCTGCGACATGCCGGAGTGATTGGCCAATCGAAGCTCACCATAGTTTCCAGACCCTACTGGATTGGCTGTTGATACCTAGCACTAACTAGCTTGCTAGCACCAACATGAGGCCAGAGCAAGAGAGGCTATCCGAATTTACGTGTTAAAAAGGATCTCGGCCATAAAGCAACTTTGGGCCCACCTGGCCAACATCCGGTGAAATTGCAGAGCTTGAAATTCAAAATACAAAATTCGTAATATTAAACATTCATGAAAATACAAGTGTCTTACACAGTTTAAAAGCTTAACTTCTTGTTAATCCAGCCGCTTTGCCAGATTTCATAAAGGCTTTACGGCAAAAGCACACCATGCGATTATCTGAGGACAGCGCCCGCGTACAAAAGCATCACAAACATTTTCCAAACAAGCAGAAGCGTCATGAAAGTCAGAAATAGTGATAAAATAAATCACTTACCTTTGAAGATCTTCATCTGGTTGCAATCACAAGGGTCCCAGCTACATAACAAATGGTCCTTTTGTTCGATAAAGTCCTTCTTTATATCCCAAAAAAGTCAGTTTAGTTGGCTCGCTTGACTCAGTAATCCACCGGTTCCCTCGTTCAAAATGCATACAAATGAATCCCGAAAGATACCAATAAACTTGGTCCAAACAGGTCAAACAGCGTTTCTAATCAATCCTCAGGTACCCTAATATGTAAATAAACAATACAATTTAAGACGGAGAATAGTATGTTCATTACTGGAGATAAATAACGAAGTGCGCGCCCTCACCGACACACGCCACAATACTAAAGCCAAAATGGGAGCCACCTTGAAAAACTACAAATTCTAGCTCATTTTTCAAGAAACAAGCCTGAAACTCTTTCTAAAGACAATTGACATCTGCTGGAAGCCCTAGGAACTGCAATCTGGGAGGTATTCCATTGATTTCCTCATAGACAGGCATTTTAAATGATGTCACCTCCCCCACAAAAACTTCAGAATGGATTCTCCTTGGGTTTTCGCCTGCTATATCAGTTTTGTTATATTCACAGACATTTTAACAGTTTGGAAACTCTAGAGTGTTTTCTATCCAATACTACTAATTATATGCATATCCTGGCTTCTGGGCCTGAGTAACAGGTAGTTTACTTTGGGCACCTCATTCATCCAAACTTATGTACATTTTTTGAGGAAATATTACTTTTCTAGTTACTCCCTGTGGGCTGTACTTGTACTCTTACTCAAGTAATTTCTGAAAGAATAACTTACTTTTTACTCCGTTACATTTTACCATATCACTTCAGTTATTTAGATTTATATTATTATATATTATGTCGCAGGGCTGACATACATGGCTGCCCCAGGGAGGTTTAGGAAACCCTCCGGGCCAGTCAATCATTCATGACAAAATATTGTAATAAGGTTATTTTTAATCTAGGCTAAACAATTGATGATAAAACATAATTTCCAGAAGCTGTTAGTTCGTTATGTAGGTTATCACACACAGCACAGCCTGAGCGGAATGGGCTATTATCTGTCGGGGCAGCAAGAGCATGTAGCTCTTAACTGTTAAAAAAAACGTTTTTTTTAACAGTTATATTTGTATTGCATTGTTCAATAAATCCCTCTTGTAACTAAGGTATTGTGTTTGGTCATATGACAGTCTTAAAGGGAAATGTCAACATTTTTCTACTTCATATTCATAATCTCCAGCCCCACCACAACATATGTGAAAATGGTTTCTATGTTTTGTAGTAAAAAAAAATAGAATAATACAAGTGTTTCCAATGACACCATCGGTGTGTATCATGTGATTTTAACCAAATTGGTTGATGATGTCAATGGAAGCACCCATCTCCATCCTTCTCCTTTTGTAGATGTTGGGGTGGTGCTGGAGATAGAAATGTCTCTAAGTAGCCTTTATAACAAGTTTTGTCATGTGCACAAGTACAGTGAAATGCCTTACTTGCAAGCTCTTTCCCAACAATGCAGTAATCAATATCAGTAGTATTATAAAATATAGTAAAGTAGGACAAAAACACACAAGAATAGAAATAAGAACACAAGAAAGTAAGTAAGCTACTGTATATACAGGGTCAGTTCCAGGGTCAGTGTCAATACCATATTTACAATGTGCAGGGATACTTGAGTGGTAGGCATAGATACAGTGCATTCGGAAAGTATCCAGACCCCTTGACCTTCTCCACATCCCACGACGCTACAGCCCCACTCCAAAACTGATCAAAATACAAACAATACCCCATAATGACAAAGCAAAAACCACTTTTGGGATTTTTTTTGTAAATGTATTAAAAATAGACCTGAAATATCACAGTTACATAAGTACCCAGACCCCTCACTCAGCACTCTGCCGAAGCACCCTGGCCGCGACCACAACCTCGAGTATGTCCCCAGCTTCTATCCCCAAGCGATAAGACTGCTAAATAGCTAACAAAACGGCAACACTGACTATTGCATTTACCCTTATATTTATTTTTTGGCACTGACACTATGCACACTCACACACTCAAACTCCAACACACACACACACACACACACACACACACACACTCACATACAATCATCATATACGCTGCTGCTACTCTGTTTATCATATATCTTGATGCCTAGACACCTGCATTGCTTGTTGTTTGGGGTTTTAGGCTGAGTTTCTGTATAGCACTTTGTGACATCTGCTGATGTAAAAAGGCCTTTATAAATACAGTTGATTGACATACATTGGGCGAAGGTTCACCTTCCAACAGGACAAAGACCCTAAGCACACAGCCAAGACAACGCAGGAGTGGCTTCGGGACAAGTCTCTGAATGTCCTTGAGTGGACCAGCCAGACCTCGGACTTGAACCCGATAGAACAACTCTGAACAACTCTTGCTGCACAGTCCAGCTGTGCAGCAAAGCTCCCCATCCAACCTGACAGAGCTTGAGAGGGGACAAACTCCTCAAATGCAGGTGTATCAAGGTTGTATTATAATGTATTTATATTCTTGGCCGTGGAGTTCATCACACACAAAAATCCCCTCGCTGTCTCAGATATTTTAATATATTTATTTGCAATTGGTTCATCAGTTTATTATAAAGCCATTATGGTCCCTGACACCAGCATCTAATCGTAATGTGTATCTAGATTAGTCATAGTTTTACTATTGAAAATGTTTCTGACATATCTTTCCGACCTGGTAAAGGGAATGTAACGAAAGAGGTCTATTGCTTGAGGAGATTTCTATCACTGAGTTTCTACGGTGCCTTTGGGGGGGGTTTTCGGACCCCTTGACTTTTTCCACATTTTGTGGGGTTGCAGCCTTATTGTAAAATGTATTAAATTGTTATTTTTCCTCATCGATCTACATGCAGTGCCCCATAATGACAAAGCAAAAACAGGTTTATAAAAAAAAAACACTGGGGTATTGCATTTGCATGGGGGTTCACACCCTTTGCTCAGTGCTTTGTTGAGGCACCTTTGGCAGCGATTACAGCCTCGAGTCTTCTTGTGTATGACGCTCTCAACTGGTTGTCTGTTGAGCAGCTCACAAAAGAACGACAGTGGTCGGGTAGGTAGGAAAGACGTTTCAATTTAATATATTTAACAGTAAATGCTAAGTCAACAATGGGTATACAAACCAGGTATTTAAAAGGTTTTGCCTGAAGTCTTGGTTAAATCTTTGCGATGCGCAATTTAGTCATGCGCTTGTTTGAATGACATTTTGAAAATGCTTTCCCCAAAAAACCTTCCCGATTAGGCTACAGTAAATGTTGACTGCAAAGTAGACCTACCTGGCAGAATGATATCATGATGATTTGTATAAATTAGGTCGGCATTTGTTTAGCAAACTCTGCCATCATATCTAGGCAACGTCACTGTACATTGTAGCCTAGGCTACAGAAACACCACTACACAAACACAACTGTCTCTTGCTAGGTGCGCAACTGAATTAAAGGGCAACTACAGTCTGTGAGTTCTCTCTGAGGTGCACTGTCTTTCAACAAGTGGTGCTGGCAGGCTTAAATAATAAATTCATGTCAAGTCAATTGTTGTTCTTTTTGTTTTTACTGTCACAGTTTACCATGAGGTGTAAAAAATTACCAAACAAACTTTGTAAGTAGTACTTAAGTAGTTTTCTGACCGGATATTATTATGAATGTTTTCTACAATACAAAGCTTAAACATACAAACAACAGCATACAAACAAACATCAACGATATCACACCAGCCCAGACCCACCTGCTCACACCCTCATCTCCAGCGCCCGCATCAGTGTTGGGCAGAGATGGGTACTAAGCTAACACAAGAGATCCACATAGCACGTTGGGGGCGATAAAACAACGGAAGCCCATTCATTTTCAATGAAGGAAGTGAAGTGGGTGATGCGAGCATGGGCGAGGGACGTAAACAGGGCGGGACCCAAGTTGGAATAAACGGAACTTTATTATAATACTCTGCGACATTGCATCTTAATTGACCAATCGAAGCTCACTATTTCCAGTTTCCAGTCCCTGCTTGATTGGCTGTTGATACCTAGCACTACCTATCTTGCTTGATAGCTTGCTGACACAACATGAGGGCGAAGATGGGGTGGCTATCCGATATGGTGGCTTTCCTGCAGTCAAATGACCAAATCGCCCTCTAGTGGCCTCATGGGTGGAAAGTGTTTAATATTTTTCATAATTTATAGTTAATCAACATTATAGATTTAAAAAACAGGCCAAAATCTGGTGTTTCTATGTCAAAGGGTTCAGTTATATTTCAGTCTTCAGTGATTTATATAAGTGTAATATTAGGATGCAAACTCAAAATGTAATACATTTCAACTCTACATTGGACATGGTGAAGGTTTCTTTTTCTTCAGCCCATAACCATGTGTATGAGGTGTATACTTTTGTTTCAAAGTATATTTGTTTAAGACTAACAAGAAACACTGTGTGTGTCACGCCCTGACCTGAGAGAGACGGTTTATTTCTCTATTTTGTTAGGTCAGGGTGTGGGGTGGGCATTCTATGTTTTGTATTTCTTTGTTTTGGGCCGAGTATGGTTCCTAATCAGAGGCAGCTGTCTATCATTGTCTCTGATTAGGAATCATACTTAGGCAGCCTTTTCCCACCTGTGTTTGTGGGTAGTTGTTTTCTGTTTTGTATTTCGTTCCCTGACGGAACGGTTTGGCTTTTTGTTTTGTTTCTTTGTTCTAGTGTTTCATTGTTTAATAAATAATAATGAACACTTACCACGCTGCGCTTTGGTCCCCTCTCTACGACAGCCGTAACAGAACTACCCACCACCAAAGGACCAAGCAGCGTGGGCAGGATGAATGGACCTGGGAGGGGTCCACATAGACAGGGCAGTGCGGACCCCTGACTCTTTTTCCACACCACCATCTTCAGGAGGAGGAGCCCACCAGCATGGACGGGTGAGCAAGGCTCCACTTCCCCAAGAAGCAGACGAGTGCAAGCAGATGGAGCTTATTGTTGTGGTGGGCCGGACCTGTGTTGGGGACGTTTGTCATGCCCCTGTCAATGTGGAGGGGGTGCCCTGGTCTGCCCTGGTGGACACTGGGTACACCGTAACCCTGATGAGGCCGGATATTGTGTCAGGTTGGACTCAGTTTGAGCTGACAACTGTGCAGCTCCGCACAGTCACAGGTGAGCTGGCACCCATGAAAGGGAAGGGAATAATGACTCTGACAGTAGGGGGCAGGACTGTGCGTCATCCTGTGTGGGTGGCGGCTGTGCAGGACCCTTGTATCCTGGGGTTGGACTTTCTTAGGAGCACAGGCTGCCAGTTAGACCTAAATGGGGGCACACTGAGCTTCCAGGGAGGGCCAGCAGTTACCATGGCTCCCCCCTAATGTCACATTCACACAACCCAACAACCCCCTTACTCAAACAGTTAAAGCAGCAGAGACTCATGGCTGCCCCCCCTCCCCCACATCGGTGTGTGACTTTTCCCCAGCCCCTCTGTCACCTACGGCTGTGTGTTATATTCTCCCAGCTACCTCCATGACACATCCCTATGTGAGTCTGCCCCTTGACCTGGTTAGGGGGTCCTCCTGTTCTCCTCACTAGACCTCTGCAGTGGCTACTGGCAAGTGCCCCTCTCCCCAGAAGCCAGAGCCAAAACTGTGTTCTCCACTAACAGAGAACACTGGCAGTTCAAGGTCCAGTGCATCGGCCTGTGCAACGCTCCAGCTACTTTTGAGCGTTTGATGGACAGGGTGCTGGATGGCATTCCCCGACAGGAGTGTCTGGTATACATCGACGACATCCTGGCCCATGGCAGCTCCTTCCAGTCAGCCTTTGAGGAGCTACGGTGTGTGCTGGAGAGGGTGGCTGTCTGAAGCTCCACCCCGAGAAGTGCCACTTCATGAAGAGAGAGGTGTCCTTCTTGGGCCACCAAGTGGGGGAGGAGGGTATCAGCACCATGGAGGACAAAGTGGGGGCTGTCCGAGACTGGCCCACCCCCACCAACCAGCAACAGCTGAAGAGCTTCCTGGGCCTGGCCTCGTACTACAGGAGGTTTGTACGGGGCTTCTCAAGCGTCGCTGCTCCCCTGAACCGCCTGCTGCTGAAGAACAAGGCCTTCACTTGGACAGGGGAGTGCAAGGAGGCTTTCAACACCCTCAAACATGCACTGATCGAGGCCCCTGTGCTCACCCCCCCCCCCCCTGACCTCCCCTTGCCCTTTATCCTGGACACAGACGCGAGCAATGTGGGCATGGGTGGGGTGCTGGCCCAGGTGGAAATAAAACAAAATAAAGGCAATAAGAAAAATAATAACTCATGATCTAGGTCCAGGTGGTAGCGTACCTCAGCAAAACATTCAACAAACATGAGCGCCGCTAATGTGTCACCCGGCTGCTCCTCGCTGTTGTGGCTTCCATCAAACACTTCAAGTACTATCTGGATGGCCTGCCTTTTACTGTAAGGACTGACCAATCTGCTCTCCAGTGGCTCATGTCTTTCAGAGAGCCAGAGGGGCAGGTTGCACGCTGGTTGGAGGAGTTGCAGCCGTATGACTTCACAGTGGTGCACAGGGCAGGGGCACACCACTCCAACGCCGACGCCATGTCCCATCGGCCCTGTACTGCAGACGGGTGCCGTCTCTGTGAGCGGAGAGAAGCCCGTGAGAGAGAGCTGCGTGCGGAGGAGATGGGTCTGGGCCACAGTGTGTCGGGCGAGCGAGCTTGTCTGCTGTGAGCTGCAGACTGTCAATGCGGTTGAATAGAAGAAGAATTTGGAGAAACTCCCCAAATACAGGTGTGCTAAGCTTGTAGTGTCATACCCAAGAAAACTCGAGGCTGTGATTGCTACCAAAGGTGCTTCAGCAAAGTACTGAATAAAGGGTCTGAATACTTATGTAAATGTGATATTTCAGTTTTATTTTTTATATATGTTTTCAAAAATATAAAAAAAATATTTTTTGCTTTGCCATTATTGGGTATTGTGTGTAGATTTATGAGGGGGAAAAAACAATGTAATCCATTTTAGAATAAAGCTGTAACCTAACAAAAGTCAAGGGGTCTGAATAGTTTCCGAATGCACTGTACAATGAAATCTATTTGGTTTTTTTCACCATGTAAGGTACAATTCAACATTAGAAAACGTCCTTCTTGGTCTTTGTGTTGGGATATGAGGGAAAAGGGTGTATTCTTTTTTATCAGGATTCCTACACCTCTGCTGTTACTACAATAGGTGGCAGTTCCACAAATACTTATTTCCCTCATTAAAATGCAAATCATTTTATAACATTTTTGACATGCGTTTTTCTGGATTTTTTTGTTGTTATTCTGTCTCTCACTGTTCAAATAAACCTACCATTAAAATTATAGACTGATCATTTCTTTGTAAGTGGGCAAACGTACAAAATCAGCAGGGGATCAAATACTTTTTTCCCTCACTGTTCCCCTTCCAGGGTTTTCCTTTATTTTAACTATTTTCTACACTGTAGAATAATAGTGAAGACATCAAAACTATGAAATACCACATATGGAATCATGTAGTAACCAAAAAAGTGTTCAACAAATCAAAATATATTTGAGATTCTTCAAAGTCGCCACCCTTTGCCTTGATGACAGCTTTACACACTCTTGGCATTCTCTTAACCAGCTTCCTGATTAATGCTATTCCAACAGTCTTGAAGGAGTTCCCACATATGCTGAGCATTTATTAGACACCCAGTGATGATTTAAAAATAAAAAGACTGCTTGGGGGCTTTAAGAAGTGACGATTTCAGCAACAAGTCTGACTGTTGTTCAGATAGTTTTGGCTGACCGATACTGAACACAAAACATGACCAATTAATCATTTATTTCAGATCATAAAGTTAATACATAATTCCTGAGTCTACCTATCAGAATAAAGGTCAAGCCAAAACATAATACATTAGCCATTGTGACATCACTGCTGTACAATTCACTTCTTCCCAAACCTTTTCGCGCTGTGACCCACCTAAAGCTTTGGGAGTCTACTCATGACTCAACATGTCAACAGAACCAATGCCATACTGTCTAATGTGCAACAACAACACTGTTTCTAGGCAGGACTGGACTATAACCAGTGGGTCCCCTTCCAACATTTGTAAATGGTGAGGTAAGCACTGGAGAGCTATATTTACCATTATAAATGGTAAAGAAAACGGACTGAAACAGTGAGGGACTTCCTGGTATTGTCCCCAAAATATTTTTTCTTTACGTTTTCCATTGTGTGCCCTTATGAACACTGCGCTGATCTGAAGGGATTGGAGAAGTGAAAGCAATATGGCTGAGATCCAGCTTGTTTCAGAGGCCAGGAAAGGAAGATTGGCATAGCCAAACCTTGACAGATATTGATCTGCAGTGTCATGAGTAGTTAAGTATGCCTACTACACCCAAGTTAATTTTAATGACACCACATCAAACACCAGAAGGTTTAAATGAAATTTGTTGCAATGGATAATTGGGCAAATATCAACTTAATGTCTGCATAGAAAAAAATCTGTGACTCTGAATGAATGAAACATACAATAAAATAAGATTTTCATCATTAGCTTAATATATTACACTATAGTGCCTATATGAACCATTAATATAGAAATTAAGATCTTACTTTAAATAAATATTGGATATTTTTGTCACTCATTGGATGCAGCCACAAAGACAGACATAGCTTCAGGACAATAGCCTACAAGGTTTTTTCTTACCCAGTGATCTACTTTGTGGGCATGCATTTTTGCTCAATGGCCACAGAGGGGCAGTACATGATTTGTCTTTGGTACCATAAGCTAGTGTTGGAGATTTTCCAGTCATCTGATGATTTTCAGTAACCTATACGGTTCTCTTTGAAGTAGAAGGAATAATCAATATAAGCTTAAATATTAGACATGTGTAAGCAGAATGAAGGCTAAACCCATGTGAGTGTCCAAGCTAGATCAACATCGAATTGAACATTGGACATGTAAAGAACAGAACGTAAGCAGAATCTGTGTAGATGAGGGAAGGTAAACTAACAAGACGTGACTGGTCTGGGCCATATCTGATCTTGTGAAGGCTACTGGACACGCATATAAGTTAAAGCATACATTGATAATGTAGGTCTGAACTTGTAAAGATCTTTGGACAGGAACATTAGCCAAGGGGTATGCATGTCATGCCACCAATAGAATCTATGCCCCAATATCTGAGCCAATAAGAGAATGGAAACTATGTAACAAAGCAAATGGGCTGATGACGTTATGTAAAGGTAAAAATGTATAAAAGCCAAGCACCAAGAATGAGGAGGCAGTTAATCCATGGAGGTGCTCGGCTTTGTTGCTCTCTGCAATAAAAGTCTAATTGAATTCACAAGCTCCGGTATCTGAGTAGTATTTGTTTTAATATTTTCCACAACACTAGCTTTGAAATAGACTTGATTTCCCAGACCAAGCTGTAGGCCAATTTTGGGGGATAATACCACAGACGGAGGGGAAGTTAGTTATAAGCAGAGCCATACATGGCATATTTTCAAGCCATTTTTCGAGTTAACTCAGGGCTGTCGTAATTAGCCATTAAAATGAATAGGCTAATAGGCCTACTGCTTATCTACATAATATCCCGTTTATCTATGTTTACCAATCGATTGTTATCACGTTGGATGATTGTGGACTATTTTCCCTGGAGTATTTGACAGAGTATTTGGAAAAGACGTTTGAGGTGTGGGTGGTGCTCCCCGGCATGCACCAACTCAGTTAAACCAGTTCCGGAGCAAGAGCCAGAGACCACTAATAAAAAGTCCCACAATTCCCCTCTAATGCTTTTCCATTTCACTCACTCACACCCCGTCCCTCCACACACAAACTATCCTCTTTTTCCCATGAAACATTTTTGTATGAAGGTCAGTTAGCCAGTGTCAAATTTGATCAACAAAAAAATGTAGTTGCTAATTTGCTACCTGAGACTTATTTGATCGAATAGACGTTTCATCGTGGTTAGGTTGTTGTGAATGCACTGGTTTAACTGGAAGCACCTGGCATTTCGGAAACTAAAAAAAGAATAGGACTTTATATCAGAGTTGTTTGTACCTGTTGTTCACATGCGAATCTGCCCTCTCATTGGCTGAATGGTCCCACCTTATCTCGCATCACCCCCCACTGCCTTACGTCAAACAGTACAGTGCTTCCATCTTTGAGGGCATGTATTTCCATTGTTAGAGCGGTCACTCGACAATCTTGTCAATAAAATAGACCATCTGTGATGTAACTGAGCTACAGTGTGTACCATGACCTAGAGGGGCTATATCATGTGCAAACATATTGGTACTTTTGGATTACTATTACAGTAATATTTGGATGTTAATTTGATTCGTTCTGACATTTCTTGATATCTTGTCTAAAAATATAAATAGATTATTGTGTACTGTTTGGCATGTAATACATGGTTAGGAGCTAGTAACATAAGTATGTCACTGCACCCGCTACAGCATCTGCTAAACTGTGTACGTGACCAATAAACTTGGATTTGATTTGATATGCACACCGTACTATGCTCAACCCCAATTTGGAGACACCCCCATAGATTTGATGAGACAGATTCACCTCGGTAATTAGGCATATGCTCCTCAATACAGACATAGGCTACATTTTGTGCGTCACTGCACACGTCACATCCTATCCTCACATGGGGAGAACGTGCGACTGAGAACTGGTGTGTGCGTGCGTGTGTGCGTGATGTGGCAACCCACTAAGCACGGACAGACACTGACGTCTTTCGGACGTCTTTTTTTGTCTATGTTTGGTTCAGATTTTGTCCCGTCCTGTATTGAACTATACTGTACTCTACTGTATTCTACTCAACTGAATTCAACTACTGTGTAGCACTGTAAAGTACTCTACTCTACTGAATAAAACTCTACTGTCCTGTAACATACCATCAGTGCATTCAGCTAATGTATTGAAACAACAACTTATCACAGTCATAGCAAGAAAAAATATTGAAGTAACCGTTACTGAGAATGTTATTGTAGTTGAAGTGGTCTGTTTATTCTGTAGGTTGGACCACTTTGAACATCATCGCTGACAGTTTTAAAGCGTTTAAAAAAGCTAACATAAGTGCATGTGACAGATTGGAGCAATAATAAATATGCTATGTTGCAATCTTCATTTGGCTCCTCTTTCCTATATCACAGTGAGGGAAAAAAATATTTGATCCTCTGCTGATTTTGTACGTTTGCCCACTGACAAAGAAATGATCAGTCTATACTTTTAATGGTAGGTTTATTTGAACAGTGAGAGACAGAATAACAACAAAAAAATCCAGAAAAACGCATGTCAAAAATGTTCAAAAATGATTTGCATTCTAATGAGGGAAATAAGTATTTGACCCCTCTGCAAAACATGACTTAGTACTTGGTGGCAAAACCCTTGTTGGCAATCACAGAGGTCAGATGTTTCTTGTAGTTGGCCACCAGGATTGCGCACATCTCAGGAGGGATTTTGTCCCACTACTCTTTGCAGATCTTCTCAAAGTCATTAAGGTTTTGAGGCTGATGTTTGGCAACTCGAACCTTCAGCTCCCTCCACAGATTTTCTATGGGATTAAGGTCTGGAGACTGGCTAGGCCACTCCAGGACCTTAATGTGCTTCTTCTTGAGCCACTCCTTTGTTGCCTTGGCCATGTGTTTTGGGTCATTGTCATGCTGGAATACCCATCCACGACCCATTTGCAATGCCCTGGCTGAGGGAAGGAGGTTCTCACCCAAGATTTGACGGTACATGGCCCTGTCCCTTTGATGCGGTGAAGTTGTCCTGTCCCCTTAACAGAAAATCACCCCCTAAGCATAATGTTTCCACCTCCATGTTTGACGGTGGGGATGGTGTTCTTGGGGTCATAGGCAGCATTCCTCCTCCTCCAAACACGGTGAGTTGAGTTGATTCCAAAGAGCTCCATTTTGGTTTCATCTGACCACAACACTTTCACCCAGTTGTCCTCTGAATCATTCAGATGTTCATTGGCAAACTTCAGACGGCCATGTATATGTGCTTTCTTGAGCAGGGGGACCTTGCGGGCGCTGCAGGATTTCAGTCCTTCACGGCGCAGTGTGTTACCAATTGTTTTCTTGGTGACTATGGTCCCAGCTGCTAAGATCCTCCCGTGTAGTTCTGGGCTGATTCCTCACCGTTCTCATGATCATTGCAACTCCACGAGGTGAGATCTTGCATGGAGCCCCAGGCCGAGGGAGATTGACAGTTCTTTTGTGTTTCTTCAATTTGCGAATAATCACACCAACTGTTGTCACCTTCTCACCAAGCTGCTTGGCGATGGTCTTGTAGCCCATTCCAGCCTTGTGTAGGTCTACAATCTTGTCCCTGACATCCTTGGAGAGCTCTTTGGTCTTGGCCATGGTGGAGAGTTTGGAATCTGATTGATTGATTGCTTCTGTGGACAGGTGTCTTTTATACAGGTAACAAACTGAGATTAGGAGCACTCCCTTTAAGAGTGTGCTCCTAATCTCAGCTCGTTACCTGTATAAAAGAGACCTGGGAGCCAGAAATCTTTCTGATTGAGAGGGGGTCAAATACTTATTTCCCTCATTAAAATGCAAATCAATTTATAACATTTTTGACATGTGTTTTTCTGGATATTTCTGTTGTTATTCTGTCTCTCACTGTTCAAATAAACCTACCATTAAAATTATAGACTGATCATTTCTTTGTCAGTGGTCAAACGTACAAAATCAGCAGGGGATCAAATACTTTTTTCCCTCACTGTAAATAGATTTAACAATAATGATTTTGATATAATGATTACTTAATTGAAAATGTACAGTGCCTTCAGAAAGCATTCACACCCATTGACTTTTTCCCCATTTTACTGTGTTACAGCCTGAATTTAAAATTGATTAAATTGCGTATTTTTTGGTCCCTGGCCTACACACAATAGCCCATAATGTCAGTGGAACTTTGTTTCTTGAAATTTTTACAAATTAATAAAAAATTCAAAGCTGAAATGTCTGGAGTCATTAAGTTCAACCCCTTTGTTAAGGCAAGCCTAAATAAGTTCAGGAGTACACATTTCCTTAGTCACATAATAAGTTGCAATGACTCACTCTGTGTGCAAAAATAGTGTTTAACATGATTTTTGAATGACTACCTCATCTCTGAACCCCACACATACAGTTATCTGTAAGGTCCATCAGTCGAGCAGTGAATTTCAAACACAGATTCAACCAAAAAGACCAGGGAGGTTTTCAATTGCCTTGTAAAGAAGGGCACCTAGATGGGTAAAAATAAATAAAATCAGACATTGAATAACTAATTGACACAGTGAAAATAAGGAATCCTGTTCAGAATAAAAATATTCCAAAACATGGATCTTGTTTGCAACAAGGCACTAAAGTAATACTGCAAAAGAAATTGCAAAGCTTTTCACTTTTAGTCCTGAATACAAAGTGTTTTTCGGGGGGCAAATCCAATTCAACACATTACTGAGTACCACTCTCCATATTTTCAAACATATTGGTGGCTGCATCAGGTTATGGGTATGCTTGTAATCGTTAAGGACTGGGGAGTTTTCAGGATAAAAAGAAATGGAATGGAGCTAAGCACAGGCAAACTCCTAGAGGAAAACCTGGTTCAGTCTGCTTTCCACCAGACACTGGGAGATGAATTCACCTTTCAGCAGGATAATAACCTAAAACACAAGGCCAAATATACACTGGAGTTGCTTACCAAGAAGACAGTGAGTGGCCGAGTTACAATTTTGACTTAAAGCTACTTGAAAATCTATGGCAAATACTGAAAATTGTTGTCTAGCCATGATCAACAACCAATTTGACAGAGCTTGATGAATTTGAAAAGAATAATAGGCAAATGTTGCACAATCCAGGTGTGGAAAGCTCTTAGCGACTTACCCAGAAAGATTCACAGTTGTAATTGCTGCCAAGAGTGCTTCTACAAAGTGTTGAATCAGGGGTGTGAATACTTATGTAAATGTGATATTTCTGTATTGTATTTTCAATAAATTTGCAAGCATTTCTAAAATCATGTTTTCACTTCGTCATTATTGGTATTGTGTATAGATGAGAGAAATGAATATGTAATCCATTTAGAATTCAGGTTGTAACACAACAAAATGTGAACAAAGTCAAGGCACTGTATGTATAGTTGAAATTTGACCATACAGTCAATTACCATACATATTTTCAACATCTGTAGGCTAAATGACCTCTTTTCAATTTCATTCAGAGCCGAAAATTAACCTGATTTAAACATCTGGAAAATATGTATTTTCAACATCCGGAAAATACATATTTTTAACGTTTAATTTAGAACCTTAAATTAACTTATCTTTTAGATGTATTTTCAATGTCCCTCCACTACAGACGACATGTTATTGATTCACTACATGCCGGCTGAAATATTTATGGTTATGAAATGGAGCATAATGATTTAATAGGGTGATGGAGGCTGGTACACCGCGGCTAAAGAGGGAATGATTGGTGACTGAGAGTAGTGCCCTTATGCCCCGCTGTGCCAGTGGGATAAGTCAAATGTCATTGAAGCAGATGCACACCTGCGCTGTCATTTTGTTTTTTAATTATCACATGATTTTTCTATTCGAATACACTCTGGCTGTAAACCAAGCCCCATATTTCTCATGCCCGATGTTATGCTATTTGTCCATTATAGCCTACAAGGACAGCAACGCATCTCGTCCGACCGAGGCACTGCTAAAAACAAGACCGCCGGTGAATGACGGGGAGGAGACCCCTTTAACCCCTGGCCATCTGGAACAATCAGCGTGGAATCGGAACTAAAACAATGGCTGGAGGGCGTATTCTTGACGGCGATCTATAACATACTGTATGTTTTGATGTTGGCTGGCCTACCCTCGCCGCCTCCTCCTCCTCAGTGCACTGCTTGAACAACGCAACAATAAACCGTGCGCGCTTTCGGCTCCGTCGTCTCTGTTCATTATCTATTCATCCACGGCTCTGCCTCTGGCAGACCTGCACAGGACATAGGGTTTTGTGTGGAATTATCAGTGCCAGTGTCATCTGACTGAGAGGAGAGAGAGAAAGAGAGAGAGAGAGAGTAAGAGAGAGAGAGGGAGAGAGAGAGAGAGAGAGAGAGAGAGAGAGAGAGAGAGAGAAAGAGAGAGAGAGAGAGAGAGAGAGAGAGAGAGAGAGAGAGAGAAGGAATCCTTGGCATACACACACGTCGGTGTCTCAATGTGAATTTGAGTGACTGGCTGGATTCTTGTGGAGACGAACGCAACGGATAAACCCATTTTCAGCATCTCACCCATTTGCGCGGAGAGCGGCTGGTGCTTGCTCGTCTGGGTTGAGCATTTGACAGCGTCTCTTTCTGCTGGAGCTTGGTTGATCCAAGCCGTCCGTGGCCGGGCATGGAGGGAGCCGAGATGAGCGCCTTTCGGAGGGGTAGTGGGGTGATTCTGTTCGGGTTGTGTTGCGTACTAATGGGTCTGTGGAGGCTCGGGGCCGCCTGCCCCGCGTCCTGCTCCTGCAGCGGGACCAGGATCGCCTGTGTGGACCAGGAGCGGGGTATCATGGCTTTCCCCGTGTTGCAGTCGGAGCTGGAGATGGACAACATCACCGACATGTGAGTCACTGTCCATGATCCATCACCGGACCCAACATACAGGCCTCGGCCTATGACAGATGTGTCTTCCACGAAATGAGTGCCTTTTGAGTCACTTTGATATTTTAAGTAGCGATTGTGGACCAATATTGAATTGTAAAAGCCTATTATATTAATCCAATTGCCCTTTAATATAGACCACATGAGAATTCAATCAATCTGAATTCTGACCTGTCCTTCCATGCACCCTCTATGACTTCAAGGAAGATTTGTATCCACATGATCCCAACATTTCTAAAACACGTCACCATCGTTGTAAAGCTGTAGTTATGTTGTTGCTTTGACAGTCATTTCTGAAGATGATTATTTATTTCATGTGATTAGTGATTCATCTGTCCCTCATTTTAAGGTCAACCCGATTACATGAACTGAACTCTCATTTTAATGTCGTGAAACTATTCCTTTTTAATACATCTAACAGTTAAACCATAGTGTAAAAGCAGATGAACTGGTTCTACTCTTCTTTGGCCATGTTCTGGTGTTTTGTGAACATGTGCTCTTTATGACAGAATGTTAAAATGAGGTGAAATCCAACGTTTTTTTTAAATCAAGTTACACTACTCAAAAGGCACACAATTGGTGGAATGACCAGACATAACCTGCCTAATCGGCACACAATAAAGAGGTGAAAAAAGCCTATGCGTTTTAGGATATCAAGGAGTACAATTGAAGGTTCAATCGACTGGCCAATTCTCAGTCAACGGTTGGGCTGTTTGAATTGGCTAATACAACTTAGTTTATAGTTTTGCAGCAGTGATGTTAGGAAAATAAGTGTGTGTGTGTGTGTGTGTGTGTGTGTGTGTGTGTGTGTGTGTGTGTGTGTGTGTGTGTGTGTGTGTGTGTGTGTGTGTGTGTGTGTGTGTGTACACGCGCTCGAGTGTGTATGTCAGTGTGAGAGCGGTGGGGACTACTGAACCGCGAGGGAGACCGTTGTGGCGCTATCGGTACCGATCGACGCTCCACGGTGGCTCCGGGAAGAGGTGCAGTCCTACTCCCGCAAATATTTGCAAGGACAATGGGCCCGAAAGCCTACAATTATATATTCAGATTTGTTTTGCGTCTATTTAAAAAAAAAATGAATTGGCCTAGACTAAATTAATTTCCACACACGTTTCAGAGCTGAAGACAAACAGAGAATCAAAAGTACAGCATTTAGAATTCTGAGGATATGATGTGAGCATCTCTTTGTCAAGACCATAGAATACCCTTTGATGTATAGCCTCTATGTCAAAAAGTTGTATATTTTAGCTTTATTTAACTAGGCAAGTCAGTTAAGAACAAAGTTTTATTTACAAAAACGGTCTACCGGGGAACAGTGGGTTAAATGGCTTGTTGGGGCAGAACGACAGATTTTTACCTTGTCAGCGCAACCTTTCGGTTACTGACCCAACGGTCTAACCACTTGGCTACCTCCCGCTCTATTGTAAGGTTACAGTGTAAACATATACAAAAAACATATATACACTTAAAAAAAATGTTTTGTTGATAAAATATTTCAGTAAATGTATTTATATGGAATAGTCGACAGTTAAAAATGACAAGAAGTTGACGACTGGAGTTAGGGCCTATCCTATATGTTGACAATTATCACTCTATTTGTGAAATTTGTATTTTCAAACGACCTTGACAAAAGTCTTCAACAAAAACTTCCATCACGGAAAAACACCTAAACATTCACTGCTTGAAAGGGGCCTTACAGATAATTACATGTGTGGGTAGGGTACAGAGATGAGGTAGTCATTAAAAAAAAACTCTAAAAGTCTAAGCCTTTGGGGGTGGTTGGGGGGTGTCTACTAACCTGACATGTGGAATTGTTTTAAGATGGTCATACCATGGATCATTTATCTATTTGATTTGGAGTTTTAGGACCCCTGTAGGTGAGAAACAAAAGAAGAAACCCACACACTGCTCTTGCTAGTATCACTGCTCTTTAATAAGCTTTACTATCGGCCTTTACCCCTATAGGTAAAAAAAAAAATCATCAGAAGGAATAAGGTTTTGAAGTGTCTGTCCTACATCTAGGAGATATAACAAAGATCAGGAAATATATATGTTTTTTGGACATACAGTGCATGTCACGGGTGTCGTAGGGTGTAGACCAAAATGCAGCGGGAAAATGTATACTCATCTTCTTTTTATTGAGTGAAGAAGGAAAAACACAAACCACATATACAAAAACACAAACAAACTGGACAGTCTTGTCAGGCAAACAGCTAAACAAGAACAATCTCCCACAAAATCCCATGACAAACAAACTCCTAATTATAGGACCTTCAATCAGAGGCAACAATAACCAGCTGCCTCCAATTGAAGGTCCAACCCCAATTAACTAAACAAAGAACTACAATAGACTAGACAGAACATAGAAATACACTAACATTGAACATAGACTAACAAACCCCGGACCCCTGTGAAATCATCATCCCTAACTACAACGTTTTCAGACAAGATAGAACGACCAAAGGGGGCGGTGTTGCAATCTACTGCAGAGATAGCCTGCAGAGTTCTGTCCTGCTATCCAGGTCTGTACCCAAACAATTTGAACTTCTACTTCTAAAAATCCATCTCTCCAAAAACAAGTCTCTCACCGTTGCCGCCTGCTATAGACCCCCCTCGGCCCCTAGCTGTGCTCTGGACACCATATGTGAACTGATTGCCCCCCATCTATCTTCAGAGCTCGTGCTACTAGGCGACCTAAACTGGGACATGCTTAACACCCCAGCCATTCTACAATCCAAGCTTGATGCCCTCAATCTCACACAAATTATTAATGAACCCACCAGGTACAACCCCAAAGCCGCAAACTCTGGCACCCTCATAGATATCATCCTAACCAATGTGCCCTCTAATTACACCTCTGCTGTTTTCAACCAAGATCTCAGCGATCACTGCCTCATTGCCTGCACCCGTAATGGGTCAGCGGTCAAACGACCTCCACTCATCACTGTCAAACGCTCCCTGAAACATTTCAACGAGCAAGCCTTTCTAATCGACCTGGCCCTGGTATCCTGGAAGGATATTGACCTCATCCCGTCAGTAGAGGATGCCTGGTTATATTTTAAAAATGCCTTCCTCTCCATCTTAAATAAGCATGCCCCTTTCAAGAAATTTAGAACCAGGAACAGATATAGCCCTTGGTTCTCCCCAGACCTGACTGCCCTTAACCAACACAAAAATATCCTGTGGCGTTCTGCATTAGCATCGAACTGCCCCCGCGATATGCAACTTTTTAGGGAAGTTAGAAACCAATACACACAGGCAGTTAGAAACGCCAAGGCTAGCTTTTTCAAACAAAAATTTGCTTCGTGCAACTCCAACTCTAAAAAGTTCTGGGACATTGTAAAGTCCATGGAGAATAAGAACACCTCCTCCCAACTGCCCACTGCACTGAGGATAGGAAACTCTGTCACCACCGATAAGCCCACTATAATTGAGAATTTCAATAAGCATTTTTCTACGGCTGGCCATGCTTTCCACCTAACTACCCCTACTGCATTCAACAGCACTGCACCCCCCACAGCTACTCGCCCAAACCTCCCCCATTTCTCCTTCTCCCAAATCCATTCAGCTGATGTTCTGAAAGAGCTGCAAAATCTGGACCCCTACAAATCAGCTGGGCTTGACAATCTGGACCCTTTCTTTCCAAAATTATCTGCTGAAATTATTGCAACCCCTATTACTAGCCTGTTCAACCTCTCTTTCGTGTCGTCTGAGATTCCCATAGATTGGAAAGCAGCTGCTGTCATCCCCCTCTTCAAAGGAGGTGACACTCTTGACCCAAATTGCTACAGACCTATATCCATCCTACCCTGCCTTTCTAAGGTCTTCGAAAGCCAAGTCAACAAACAGATTACCGACTACTTCGAATCCTACCGCACCCTCTCCGCTATGCAATCTGGTTTCAGAGCTGGTCATGGGTGCACCTCAGCCACGCTCAAGGTCCTAAACGACATCGTAACCGCCATCGATAAGAAACAATACTGTGCTGCAGTATTCATTGACCTGGCCAAAGCTTTTGACTCTGTTAATCACCACATCCTCATCGGCAGACTTAGTAGCCTTGGTTTCTCAAACGATTGCGTCGCCTGGTTCACCAACTACTTCTCTGACAGAGTTCAGTGTGTCAAATCGGAGGGCCTACTGTCTGGACCTCTGGCAGTCTCTATGGGGGTACCACAGGGTTCAATTCTTGGGCCAACTCTTTTCTCTGTATACATAAATGATGTCGCTCTTGCTGCTGGTGAATCTCTGATCCACCTCTACGCAGACGACACCATTCTGTATACTTCTGGCCCTTCTTTGGACACTGTGTTAACAACCCTCCAGACGAGCTTCAATGCCATTCAACTCTCCTTCCGTGGCCTCCAACTGCTCCTAAACACAAGTAAAACTAAATGCATGCTCTTCAACCGATCGCTGCCTGCACCTGCCCGCCCATCCAGCATAACTTCTCTGGACGGTTCTAACTTAGAATTTGTGGACAACTACAAATACCTAGGTGTCTGGTTAGACTGTAAACTCTCCTTCCAGACTCACATCAATCATCTCCAATCCAAAGTGAAATCTAGAATTGGCTTCCTATTTCGCAACAAAGCATCCTTCACTCATGCTGCCAAACATACCCTCGTAAAACTGACCATCCTACCAATCCTCGACTTCGGCGATGTCATTTACAAAATAGCCTCCAATACCCTACTCAACAAGCTGGATGCAGTCTATCACAGTGCCATCCGTTTTGTCACCAAAGCCCCATATACAACCCACCACTGCAATCTGTATGCTCTCGTTGGCTGGCCTTCACTTCATAATCGTCGCCAAACACATTGGCTCCAGGTCATCTACAAGACCCTGCTAGGTAAAGTCCCCCCTTATCTCCGCTCACTGGTCACCATAGCAGCACCCACCTGTAGCACGCGCTCCAGCAGGTATATCTCTCTGGTCACCCCTAAAGCCAACTCCTCCTTTGGTCGTCTCTCCTTCCAGTTCTCTGCTGCCAACGACTGGAACGAACTACAAAAATCTCTGAAATTGGAAACACTTATCTCCCTCACTAGCTTTAAGCACCAGCTGTCAGAGCAGCTTACAGATCACTGCACCTGCACATAGCCCATCTATAATTTAGCCCAAACTACTACCTCTTCCCCTACTGTATTTATTTATTTTATTTATTTTGCTCCTTTGCACCATATTATTTATATTTGAACTTTGAACTTTCTTCAAACTACAAATCTACCATTCCATTGTTTTTCTTGCTATACTTTATTTATTTTGCCACCATGGCATTTTTTTTTGCTCATACCTCCCTTATCTCACATCATTTGCTCACATTGTATATAGTCTTATTTTTTAGATTTTTTTTTTTTTTTTTTTTTTTTTTTTTTCTACTGTATTATTGACTGTATGTTGTTTACTCCATGTGTAACTCTGTGTTGTTGTATGTTGTCGAACTGCTTTGCTTTATCTTGGCCAGGTCGCAATTGTAAATGAGAACTAGTTCTCAACTTGCCTACCTGGTTAAATAAAGGTGAAATAAAAATAAAATTAAAATAAACCAAACACCCCTCTACCTAAATACAAAGCCCGAACCACATAAAACAAACACCCCCTGCCACGTCCTGACCAAACTACAGTAACAAATAACCCCTATTACTGGTCAGGACGTGACAGTGCATTTGGAAAGTGTTCAGACCCCTTGACTTTTTCCACATTTTATTACATTACAGCCTAATTCTAAAATGGATTAAATTGTTTTTTCCCCTCATCAATTTAATGAAAAATCATAAACAGGTTTTTAGAAATTTTGCAAATGTATAAAATATTTAAAACTGAAATATCACATTTACATAAGTATTCAGACCCTTTACTTAGTACTTAGCGATTACAGCCTCGAGTCTTCTTGGGTAAGCTTGGCACACATGTATTTGGCAAGTTTCTCCCATTCTTCTCTGCAGATCCTCTCAAGCTCTGTCAGGTTGGATGGGGAAAAGTTGCTGCACAGATATTTTCAGGTCTCTCCAGAGATGTTAGATCGAGGTTCAAATCCGAGTGGCTGATTATTTATTTAATCAGTTTTAGAATGAGGCTGTAACGTAACAAAACATGCTATCGTACATGTCAATCCAGAGCATCCCAAACATGCTCAATGGGTGACATGTCTGGTTAGTATGCAGGCCATGGAAGAACTGGGACATTTTCAGCTTCCAGGAATTGTATACAGATCCATGTACATGGGGCCGTGCATTATCATGCTGAAACATGAGGTGATGGCGGCGGATGAATGGCACAACAATGGGACTCAGGATTTCATCACGGTATCTCTGTCCATTCAAATTGCCATTGATAAAATGCAATTTTGTTGGTTGTCTGTAGCTGCAGTCAGGTCAAGACCCTGGTGAGGATGACGAGCATGGGGATGAGCTTCCCTGAGACAGTTTCTGACAGTTTATGTAGAAATTCTTCGGTTGTGCAAAACCACAGTTGTCCTGGTGGCTAGTCTCAGAGGATCCCCCAGGTGAATAAGCCGGGTGTCCTGGGCTAGCATGGTTACACATAGTCTGCGGTTGTGAGGCCGGTTGGACGTACTGCCTAAAAGACATTGGAGGCGGCTCATGGTAGAGAAATGAACATTACATTCTCTGTCAACAGCTCTGGTAGACATTCCTGCAGTCAGCTTGCCAATTTCACGCTCCCTCAAAACGTGAGACGTGTTGCATTGTGTTGTGTGAAAAAACTGCACATTTTAGCATGGCCTTTTGATGTCCCCAGCACAAGGTTCACCTGTTCAATCATCATGCTGTTTAATCAGCTTCTTGATATGCCACACCTGTTAAGTGGATGGATTATCTTGACAAAGGAGAAATGCCACTAACAAGGATGTAAACAAATTTGTGCCAAAAATCGGAGAGAAATAAGCTTTTTGTGCATATGGAATATTTCTGGGATCTTTTATTTTTATTACAGTTTACATGTTCCTTTTATATTTACATTCACTGTATATACAGTACTAGTCAATAGTTTGGATACACCTACTCATTCCAGGATTTTTCTTCATTTTTACTATTATCTACTGTAAATTATAGAATAATAGCCAATACATCAAAACTAGGAAATAACACATATGGAATCATGTAGTAAAAAAAAAGTGTTATACAAATCAAAATATATTTAATATTTGAGATTCTTCAAAGTAGCCACCCTTTGCCTTGATGACAGCTTTGCACACTCTTGGCATTCTATCAACAAGCTTCATTAGGTAGTCATCTGGAATACATTTCAATTAATAGGTGTGCCTTGTTAAACGTTCATTTGTGGAATTTCTTTACTTCTTAAGGAGTTTGATCCAATCAGTTGTGTTGGAACAAGGTAGGGGTGGTATACAGAAGATAGCCCTATTTGGTAAAAGACCAAGTCCATATTATGGCAAGAACAGCTCAAATAAGCAAAGAAAAACGACAGTCCACCATTACTTTAAGACATGAAGGTCAGTCAATCTGGAAAATGTGTGCAGTCGCAACAACCATCAAGCGCTATGATGAAACTGGCTCTCATGAGGACCGCCACAGGAAAGGAAGACCCTGAGTTACCTCTGCTGCAGAGGATAAGATCATTAGAGTTAACTGCACCTCAGATTGCAGCCCAAATAAATTCTTCACAAAGTTCAAGTAACAGACACATCTCAACATCAACTATTCAGAGGAGATTGCGTGAATCAGGCCTTCGTGGGCAAATTGCTGCAAAGAAACCATTACTAAAGGACACTAATAAGAAGAGACTTGCTTGTGCCAAGAAACACAAGCAATGAACATTAGACCAGTGGAAATCTGTCCTTTGGTCTGATGAGTCCAAATTTGAGATGTTTGGTTCTAACTGCTGTGTCTTTGTGAGACGCAGAGTAGGTGAACGGATGATCTCCGCATGTGTGGTTCCCACCGTGAAGCATGGAGGAGCAGGTGTGATGGTGTGGGTGTGCTTTTCTGGTGACACTGTCGGTGATTTATTTAGAATTCAAGGCACACTTAACCAGCATGGCTACCCCAGCATTCTGCAGCAATCCGCCATCCCATCTGGTTTGTGCTTAGTGGGACTATCATTTGTTTGACCAAGAAGCAGAGTAATGGAGCGCTGCATCAGATGACCTGGCCCCACAGTCACCCGACCTCAACTCAATTAAGATGGTTTGGGATGAGTTGGACGACAGAGTGAAGGAAAAGCAGCCAACAAGTGCTCAGCATATGTGGGACCTCCTTCAAGACCGTTAGAAAAGCATTCCAGGTGAAGCTGGTTGAGATAATCTCAAGAGTGTGCAAAACTGTCGTCAAGGCAATAGGTGGCTACCTTGAAGAATCGAAAATATAAAATATATTTTGATTTGTTTAACACTTTTTTGTTACTACATGATCCCAAATGTGTTATTTCATCAATCAATCAATCAATCAATCAATCAATCAAATGTATTTATAAAGCCCTTTTTTCATCAGCAGAATTCCAGCCTAAAACCCCAAACCGCAAGCAATTCAGATGTAGAAGCACAGCGGATAGGAAAAACTCCTTCGAAAGGCAGGAACCTAGGAAGAAACCTAGAGAGGAACCACACTCTGAGGGGTGGCCAGTCCTCTTCTGGCTGTGCCGGGTGGAGATTATAAGAGTACATGGCCATTTAAAGCCAGATTGTTCTTCAAGATGTTTAAACGTTCATAGATGACCAGCATGGTCAAATAATAATCACAGTGGTTGTAGAGCGTGCAACAGGTAATTACCTCAAGAGTAAATGTCAGTTGGCTTTTCATAGACGAGCATTCAGAGGTCGAGACAGCAGGTGCGGTAGAGAGAGAGAGAGAGAGACGAAAACAGCAGGTCTGGGACAAGGTTATGTAGCACGGCAGAACAGGAGCAGCAGCACGACCAGGTGGACTGGGGACTGCCAGGAGTCATCATGCCAGGTAGTCCTGAGGGATGATCCTAGGGCTCATGTCCTCCGGGAGTGAGAGAGGGAGAGAGAATTAGAGGGAGCATACTTAAATTCACACAGGACACCAGATAAGAGAGGAGAATTACACCAGATATAACAGACTGACCCTAGCCCCCGGCACATAGACTATTGCAGCATAGATACTGGAGACTGAGACGGGTGGGTCAGGGAACACTGTGGTCCCGACCGACAATACCCCCGGACAGGGCCAACCAGGCAGGATATATCCCCATCCACTATGCCAAAGCACAGCCCCAGGGATATCAACAGACCACCAACTTACTACCCTGAGACAACTTACTACCCACAAAGATCTCCTCCACCGCATGTGCCCAAGGGGGGCGCAAAACCGGACAGGAAGATCACGTCTGTGACTCAACCTACTCAAGTGATGCACCCCTACTAGGGATGGCATGGAAGAGCACTAGTAAGCCATTGACTCAGCCCCCGTAATAGGGTCAAAGGCAGAGAATCCCAGTGGAGAGAGGGGAGCCAGCCAGGCAGAGATAGCAAGGGCAGTTCGTCGCTCCAGTGCCTTGCCGTTCACCTTCACACCCCTGGGCCAGACTACACTCAATCATAGGACCTACTGAAGAGATGAGTCTTCAGTAAAGACTTAAAGGTTGAGACCGAGTCTGCGTCTCTTACAGGGATAGGCAGACCATTCCATAAAAATGGAGCTCTGTAGGAGAAAGCCCTGCCTCCAACTGTTTGCTTAGAAATTCTAGGGACAATAAGGAGGCCTGTGTCTTGTGACCGTAGCGTACATGTAGGTATGTACGGCAGGACCAAATCGGAGAGATAGGTAGGAGCAAGCCCATGTAATACTTTGTAGGTTAGCAGTAAAACCTAGAAATCAGCCCTACCTTTAACAGGAAGCCAATGTAGGGAGGCTAGCACTGTAGTAATATGATCAACTTTTTTGGTTCTAGTCAGGATTCTAGCAGCTGTGATTAGCACTAACTGAAGTTTATTTAGTGCTTTATCCAGGTAGCTGGAGAGTAGAGCATTGCAGTAGTCTAATCTAGAAGTGACAAAAGCATGGATTAGCTTTTCTGCATAATATTTGGACAAAAAGTTTCAGATTTTTGCAATGTTACGAAGATGTAATAAGATGTCCTTGAAATATTATTGTTATGTTCGTCAAAAGAGAAATCAAGGTCCAGAGTAACGCCAAGGTCCTTCACAATTTTATTTGAGACAAGATTAATTGTCAGATCCAACAGCAGATCTCTTTGTTTCTTGGGACCTAGAACTAGCATCTCTGTTTTGTCCGAGTTTAAAAGTAAAACATTTGTGTCACGACTTCTGCCGAAGTCGATGCCCCTCCTTGTTCGGGTGGTGCTCGGCGATCGACGTCACCGGTCTTCTAGCCACCATTGATCAGTTTTTCATTTTCCATTGGTTTTGTCTGGTCTCCTTACACACCTGTTTCTTTTCCCAGTAATTACATGTTGTGTATTTAACCCTCTGTTTCCCCTCATATCCTTGTCGGTGATTGTTTGTTATGTTATGTACGTGTTGTTTATGTATCGGTGTGCGACGGGTTATTGTTTACCCGGATTATTTTCTACGTTGGTTTTGGAGTTAGTTTTTAATAAATACTCAATTTTTTAACCACTTTGGTTTCTCCTGCGCCTGACTTCCCTGCCACCTACATACACGGATTATGACAATTTGCCACCATCCACTTCCTTATGTCTGAAACACAGGCTTCCAGGGTAGGCAATTTTAGGGTTTCACCATGTTTCATCGAAATGTACAGCTGTGTGTAGTCCGCATAGCTGTGAAAGTTGACATTGTGTTTCCGAATGACATCACCAAGAGGTAGAATATATAGTGAAATCAATAGTGGTCCTAAAACAGAACCTTGAGGAACGCCGAAACTTACAATTGATTTCTCAGAGGACAAACCATCCACAGTGATTTACTGATATCTTTCCGACGGATAAGATCTAAACCAGGCAAGAACTAGTCCGTGTAGACCAATTAGGGTTTCTAATCTCTCCAAAAGAATGTGGTGATCGATGGTGTCAAAAGCAGCTCTAAGGTCTAGGAGCACGAGGACAGATGCAGAGCCTTGGTCTGACACAATTAAAAGGTAATTTACCACCTTCACAAGTGCAGTCTCAGAAATATGATCGGGTCTAAACCCAGATTGAAGCATTTTGATACATTATTTGTCTTCAGGAAGAGACAGTGAGTTCATAGTTTTGATGTCTTCACTATTATGTAGAAAATTGTCAATTTAAAAAGAGAACTTGAATAAGTAGGTGTGTCCAAACTTTTGACTGGTACTGTATATATTATTTCACCCCTTTTTTGTGCTCACAAACCTACTTCCATACTTCCAACATTTTCAAACTGGTACCGGGTTACCTTCAGAGAGACCTGCGACACTTGTGGGGGTCATAGAACAAAACAAGTCTCCCCTTCCATAGTCGGGTCATATTATTTTGTCGCCCAAACTGTTCGGATGCTGCAGACAGAAGTTGGCACATTGACAGTACCGACTTCAGACGAGTCCTGTGGGGCTTGTGGGGGTCGTATTAGTTTGTAGGCCAAACCGTTTCGGACGCTACAGCTGTTTTCATGAGAAGACCGATTTTCGGGATGTCTGCCACTTTCCACAGCAGATGTGAAAGGCTGACATAGGCTGATGCAGTGGGTTGAGATGCAACCCATACGAACCCCCCCCCGATATCTCTAGGTTTTTGTATTATGTTAATTACGTTGGCGCACGGGTACGTCAATCGATTCTTAAGGATGAATATCTGTTGAAATGTGTATCGGTAGTTCAGTGGGCCTGCTACTTCTGTTAACTAACCTATTTTTCCCAATTTCATTTTTGATAGATATATTGCAAACCAAAGTAGCTTCTCTTCCATCAATGACAAAGACCTGCATTATTACCGGAACCTCACCAATCTGTAAGTTTTTTTTATGTTATGTGATATCTTATACTTGTGGTCATGATCGGGCCCAGATTGTCAACTCGTGCAGCATGATCATGTTTTTGTGTGTATTTGCTTTGCAGAACTGTGACTAACAGCCGGCTTACCTATGTGTCTCGACTGGCCTTCCAGAACAACCTCAAGCTTCAGTATCTGTGAGTGGCTTCTATAGGCCTAAGGCAACATTTATCTCAATGTGAAGGCCAAATTAGAGTTCTTACAAAAATAACTGTTTACTGTAAGACAGACAACCCATTGGGCAAAAACTGGTTGAATCAACATTGTTTCCATTTCATTTCAATCAAAAAATTATATGTGATAACATTGAATCAACGTGGAAAACTGATTGGGTTTGAAAAAGTCATCAAAGTAAGGGAGTTTTTTTTCACTCAACTTTTAACCTAAATCCAATGACATGGTGACATGTTTGGTTGATTTCACGTTGAATTCACATTAGTTCACAACTCAATTCACAACTCAACCAAATGCAAATCGAAACTAGATTTTGAGCTGACATCTGTGCCCAGGGGCAGTTGTTGGAATGGTTGTACAGTTTAGCATTTCTTTTGCATATTTTCTTTAGCATTGACTATAATGTTAATTGTGATTGACAGGAATTTGAAAGACAACAACCTGTCATCTCTGTCTTGGAGGATATTTCGACGTTTAAACATATCAAATCTGTGAGTCACTTTTTAAATCAACTGTATTCTGTCTTATACTCGTCTGTCTCTCTATCTCTCCCTACCTCTCTCTCCCTTTTTAACTCTTTCAGCTGTGTTTTATGTACCCCCGATTGACAATGTGTCGTCGTGGATCGCCAAAAACATTAGTGTGTGTGTGTGCGCGCGTATGTGCTCATCTGTTTGTGCTTATACATGCGTTTATGCGCGCATGTGTGTGTGTTTGTGTCAGTGTCAGTGTGTGCGATTCGACACTCAACGCTGTGTTTCTGTCTGTGTAGGATTCTTTCTGGGAACCCGCTGCACTGTTCCTGTGAGAACATATGGATGAAGCTATGGCTGGGAGAGGAGGCCGATGCTCAGGACCTCCAATGTACAGCGGAGGGTGGCGGGAGGAAACCCCTGATCAGGCTCAAACTCCCTCACTGCAGTAATGGCCCCACTTGATTTATTTTTATTGAAAATGTATCCTTCCCATCCTGATAATGCCCCCCCCCCATCCCCCTCCCGTCCCCCTCTTATGTCAGAGCGGGCTTACTGTCAGAGACAGAGAGATAATGGTCGTAATGGAGAGTGGGCAACGCTGGACTTGGGAGATCCAGTTTCAGCAAAGAGAACTTATGTCACGGACAGTCATTCTTTAAAGTGGCTCGTTTGGAACAACATGCCCTCGTTATTCATACCCAGAGAGTCAACTCCCTTCCAACCCTAAACTCAATCGTTTTCGGGCGTTGTTTACTTTACAGGCTTTCCGTAGAGCTCATATTAAAATTCTAAGACATAACTCATCTAGAGGTAAGAAAACAGTTATTAAGGTTGGGTGAAAATTACAGAAAACTATCCCTTTACTGGCTTTGCTGAATAAAGGAAACTGTCCTTAGATTCACATGCTGTATCCTAAATCGAAATTTGCCCATTATGAGAACCCACAAACCAAAGCTGGTCTAGGATCAGTTTCCCCCTACCACTCAGTAACACTCACCGGTGTGTATTAACACAGAGGAACCTGTGTCTGTACTAGTGTGCTCTGGCGTACAGAGGAGGCTATATAATAACATTGATAACACTTATTGATCCGGCTGTCCAGCCTCCACTCCATTAGGATGCTATTTTCACCTTCGCCACGGTTACGTGCGGACCCCTGGAAAGATGGCAGGGGGACCCCGTGTATGAAGAAGACACACGGGAGAGGCCCCACATGTGTACGATGCCCCATGGCTGCCGGCCAGCCAGAAACACTGAGTACCCTGCATCCCCCCCTTTCTCTCAGTCATTCTCTCTGTCGTTCCCTCTCACTCTCTCTGACCATCTCTCTTCCAGGGAATCTCTCCGTCGTTTTCAGTGAATCTCTCTGTTCATCTCTCCCTCTCTCTCTCTCTCTCTATCATCCTGTACTATATGAGATCCACAGCTCAGTGCTGTAGTTTTCATGTGTTGGATGCAGAGGTTATCTGAGGCCAAGATATAGTCTTCACTGCTGCCTGTCAGTATTTATATTTCAACCAGTGTACAACCATTGCAACCAGTTTAGCCCACGGGGGTGTGTTGTTAAAGATGGACACATTGTAAAGGCATACTGTGCCAGCTGGCAGTGCTTGTAAGAGAGTTGCATAAGATGGTAAGGGCTAATATTGCGCTCTGAGTGCTGAAATTAATAGTTTTCTGGGTTTTAGAATGATTGAGAGGGTTGCCATGCTGTTAAGAGTCTTGGCGACGTCCCTGAGTGGAGATAAGAGATCTGTCCATTTTATCAGCCAGGACCTTCGACAGACATTGGCCTTTCTTCGCCAGACGCTCCCATGCCATTGACCACGGCGAAGAGGCAGCCAAGCTTCTGATTGGACACATAGTCAGGTCACAGTCAGGTCACAGTCCCCTCCCCTCCAACGTCTGTTGTGTTGTTGTCTCCCTTTAGAGAGGCTCCAGACAGTGTCCAATCGATTTTATCGGAGTTGCGAGACACATGGAGTTGTAATCTGTGTGTGACCACTGCCGTGTGTGTGCTGTGATTTTTAACTAAGATGGCATTGAATCTCCCCTTCGTTGTCGTTGGCAGTGGTTCCCATGGCGACTCTGAGCCCGTCCAAGGTGATGGTGCAGGAGGGTGCTGATGTGGTGCTGACATGCAACACCTCCGGAGAGCCCTCTCCTGAGCTCATCTGGAAAATGACCCCACTCATCTCCTACTATGAGGTCAGTCACCACCCCACCCCCCCACCAGAAAGCCCATGGCCCCGGCTCAAATTGGTCTCGGGTCAAAAGTAGTGCACTATATAGGGAATAGGGTACCATTTTAGACACGCCCATGAGTAGGGCCAGGAGTTTTACTGACCACATGACCTGACCAAGAAACAGATTTTTTCATGGTCAAGTAAAACTCCTGGCCCTATCCATCAGCAGATGCAAAAATAAGTGTTTCGTGGTCAAGTAAAACTCCTGGCCCTACCCATCAGCAGGTGCAAAAATAAGTGGCATTTATTTCAAGCTGGAATCTTTAATGGTAAACTGCCACGGCTGTTTGCGACATTACAACAACAAATAAGTTACTGCAAACAATGAACTCTGTTATTTCCCCTCTGACATCATTGCAAACGTGATAGAACAACAGAAATGTACTGCAATTTTTTACCACGTTGTGCGACGCTCCTCACCTCCGCTTCATCAACAAAAATAGAAACAACAACGGCAGTGGTGCTGTTTGCCCTACTGCAGATTCCATCTTTAACAGTAAAGTTGATGAGAAGACTGGATCCAAAATATACAAATGCAGAAAAATGCAGAAAAGGTTTTCACAAAAATAATTAACTTGAAAAACAAACTGACTTGGCCAATAGCAAAATGACCTCAAGTTGAGGAGGACTAAGGCAAAACGTCTCAAACACAGGGCAAAACGTCTCAAACACAGGGCAAAACGCCTATAAACTCACACATCTGAGTGAACAACAGTGTGTTACCTAGACAAGCAGCTGAATGAGGTGAACAGGGATCCTAAAAGGACCTACCTCATCTGGCATATTGCAGATCTTTTAACACCAAGGATTTTAACACCAATTATTCACTAGTATTGGCCTATAATGGTACTTGCTAATCTAGTTGTGTAACACCATTTGTTTAGCATAGGTTCTCATACAGAAGAGACAACACGATGTCAAAGAATCAATAACTACTAGGGAAGGGTATCTGTTTAGAAATGGTAAAGCATGATCTTACAATATCACTAACAACCAGCAACAGGTATTGTGTTTGCAAAAGATTTTCAAAATAACTGTTGATGTGTTAAAGCATTGGTCATGTGGATGAGATTGGTACCTGACTGACTGTGTCTTTGTGTGCAGATTGAGACCTCAGGCCAAGTGTCTGAGCTCCATCTCTATAACCTCTCCTCCCTGGACAACAACTGTAAGATCACCTGCAGTGCTGGGAACATTGTGGGCGAGAATGAGTCCACCGTCCTCCTCAACATCCTCTGTGAGTTCCAAACATGACTCACATCTCTAGACAAGAGGGGGAAAGAATGAGAGTGACACCTGCCTTATTAACTCTTTCCCCCTTCTTTTCTCCCCGCTATGGCTTCTCCTTCTACCTGTCTCACTCCCTCACTCGCTAACTCACTGACGCATTCACTCCCTCTCTCTCTCTCTCTCTCTCTCTCTCTCTCTCTCTCTCAGTTCCCCCTAACATCAGTAAGTTGAGTGATGCCTACCAGGACCACCACTGGTGCATCCCATTCAGTATGTCTGGGAACCCAAAGCCCGAGCTCCGCTGGCTGTTAAACGGGGAGCCGGTCATTGAGGGACCCTACATCATGACCATGATCCATGACTTCTCTGAGAGGGAGTACCACGGCTGCCTGCAGCTGGACAGCCCCACACACATCAACAACGGACCGTACACCCTGTTGGCCAGCAACAAGTACGGACAGGACCGCAAGACCGTCGATGCCCACTTCATGCGCAACCCCTTTGAGGGAGGTATGTGTTGTGTAGTGTAACCACTCTCTGAACCTCAGTTAAACCCCTATCCCACTTGTTCCATTCTGAGAGGATTGGATAGTCTGCAATGTGGCAACAACTCCACCTGGCTTATCAAATGGTAAGATGGAGATACAGTATTACCATATTGTTTACATCTATCTCCAATCCTCTCAGATCTACTCAAGTTATTAGGGGGAGGGGCTAGGGGTCAAATTGCACATAGGACGGGTGACAAACTGAATTGCTAGAGAGCTGTGTCTGCACTTTTGTTAAACTGTAATTATACTGAAAAAAAAGGAAACGCAACAAAATAAAAAATCCCAGAAATGTAACATATGCACAAAAAGCGTATTTCTCTCAAATTTTGTGCACAAATTTGTTTACATCCCTGTTAGTGAGCATTTCTCCTTTGCCAAGATAATCCATCAAGCTGACATGTGTGGCATATCAAGAAGCTGATTAAACTGCATAATAATTACACAGGTGCACCTTGGGCTGGGGACAGTAAAAGGCCACTCTAAAATGTGAAGTTTTGTCACACAACAGAATGCCACAGATGTCTCAAGTTTTGAAGGTGTGTTCAATTGGCATGCTGATTGAAGGAAAGTCCACCAGAGCTGTTTCCAGAGAATGTAATGTTCATTTCTCTACCATAAGCCGCCTCCAACGTCGTTGTAGATCATTTTGCAGTACTCCCAACCGGCCTCACAACCGCAGACCATGTGTAACCATGCCACCCCAGGACCTCCACATCTGGCTTCTTCACCTGTGGGATCGTCTGAGACCAGCCACCCGGACAGCTGATGAAACCGAGGAGTATTTCTGTCTGTAATAATGCCCTTTTGTGGTGAAAAACGAATTCTGATTGGCTGGGCCTGGCTCCCGAGTGTGTGGGCCTATGCCCTCCCAGGCCCACCCATGGCTGCGACCCTGCCCAGCCATGTGAAATCCATAGATTAGGGTCCAAGGAATTTATTTCATTTGACTGATTTCCTTATATGATCTGTAACTCAGTACAATCGTTGAAATTGTTGCATGTTGCGTTTATATTTTTGATCAGTATATTTTCAATTGGTGTCCAAGTGAGACCTACACTAGACAAGCAGGTGAGCGAAGTTCTTATCTAATCTATTACCTTTATTGATCAATCAAGTACTTTTTGTATTTTACCCGACAGGAACAGTGACAGAACCTCTTTACTATGGTGAGTTGCTGTTCAAATATTTAAATGGAAATTGACTGTCTAAATTACTAATTGAACTGTTTAGCAATAAACAATGTGCTTTCCTTTTATGAATAAAAGATGTCCTGACAACTGAGGATTATTGACTTGAGAAAAACTTTGGAAACTGATTTCTGAGCTTTGCTTTTTGTCTCATAAAGTGTTAGTACTTTCTTTTCTCTTTCCTCACCTCGTGTCACACTGTCTCTGGGCACCACAGACCCGACTACAGGTATAGTCACTGTCCCTTCACATTACCTATTCACACAGCGGAGCTTTCAAAGCACCTAGGCCTATGTCACTCTGACACACTCATAGAGGGAACACTTTACTTGAAAGGGTACCTTCATAAGGACTTCATATCCCAACCCGTATATACTGCATTCGTGAACAGCAATGTTTATGCCAACAACCGCAAGACATAATACAAATATTCTTATTAAGTCCTTATGTAGGCACCCCTTCCACTAACGGGTTACCCACACGGACAGACATATTTGATCAACTACATTTGAAATGAGGGATACTTTAGCATCTGCTGTCTTCTCTTCTCTTTGAAAACAGACGACACACCTCTAGATCCACCGGAAGACAGAGTTGCTGTAAGTCACACTCTAAGACACCTCCTTGTGCACTTGTTTTGTGTTTTACCAGGACTATTATTATTAATAGTACTATATAGTGTGTTTATAGTTGACAGTATGTTTAAGTTTTATACATTTATATGTCATGTTTTTATATGGTTGGTGTCATGTGTCTTGGTGGTAGTAGGCTACACACTGCGACCCAATGTGTTTCAGAGTGGTAGTGGTGGTCCTAGCTCAACAGCTATGTCATTCTCTCAGGTGTACGTGGTCGTTGGGATTGCAGCAGTAGCCTTCACGGGTTTCCTCTTGATGCTGGTCATGCTAAAATTCGGGGGAAACTCAAAGTTTGGAATCAAAGGTACAGTAAGTCCCTTTACACAGTGAACTACTGTAACCTATGTCAATCGTTAGCATAGAAAGACAGGGGCTTTCTCTCAAATCTGCGATGGCACCCTATTCCCTAAATAGTGCACTTCTTTTGGCACTGTCACTGCATAGGATATAGAGTGCCATTTGGGATTAAACCATAGAGTGGGGTCTGAGTGGTGGTAAAGAGGTACTCAGATGTTGCTGGTGAATAACATGCATGTGGATCTCAGTGATCCGTCTCAATGTCTCATTGTGTCTTGTTCCACACTAATCCTCCCGCAAACCTTTATTGTGCATCCCAATACGAAGATAACGGTGCACTGTAACCCATCTCTGTCTTTACTGATGCTGTTGTCGTCTAACGCAAGTTGTTGTCTAACTTACTTAAGAGGATTTCGACACTAACCGACATGAGCAGAAACAGTGGACGGGTCAAGTCACTCTCACTCAAATCTCTTAGTTTGTACTAATTCTGAACCAAACTGGAAAATAATATGAGGATCAAACTGTGACGATGGCTTCTAAAAGCACTTTTGAAAGCGCTATCCTGAAATCCTCTCTCTGCAATGGATTGAATCCTGACCTGAGTGTGTATGAGTGTGTGTATTTTTGATAAGATTGTCTATGTAGGAGTGTGGGAAGACCACAGCTGCCTCAGTATAACCTGTTATTTTGACACTGATTGGTTTATTGCCCCTCTGAGGGTGACAGGTGTGAAAGAAAGCGGTGGAGGGGGAGTAGTGGTGTCTCCTTTCTTCTGCGGAAGTGGAGGATGAGGTTCCACTGGAGGCGTCGATTGCTCTCCTCCCTCTCAGCGCCTTCCCTTGCAGTGCATAGGTGTACAGTATCTGTGCCTAAATGTCTGTGTGAGCGCATGTGCGCCTTTGTGTGTGCGCATGCGCAAGTTAGAATAGGAAGTTAGCTGGAGTTTCAGCGTTGCCCACACGAATGTTTACCTCGAGTCTCTCGCTCCTCACTGCATTTCCTATCCTTTCCTTTCTGATGGAGGAAGTGACACTACTGTCGCTCAAAAGCATGAGCCACACTAAAAGCAAACACTTTCACTTTTAGACACACACACACACACACACACACACAAAAAGGTGTACATGGTTGCATGCATTTTTTATATCCTCCTGCAACTGCTCTTCTGTTATAAATAAGACATGGCGTACAGTAAGGATTGGAGATACTGTCTCTTACTCTACTCATTGTCTATGTGTGTGTAGATTTAGGTTGTTATTGTATTTTACAGTTTGTGATTGTCAATATGAATGTGTGCGTGTCCAGAGTGTTATTAAGGAGTCAACTGTGTTAACAACTCAGAAAATGTTGTGTCTGTAAAGATAGAATAAGTCCTAAGAAAAAAATCAGTGATGGGCGTCAGAGAAAAGCGATTGTCAGGTTTTGGTCAAATGTCCTTTCTAAATCGGTTTGTTTGCCAAAATACATTTCAATTAGAATATCTGTCTGAACACTTGGAATTGGTCTTTACAAATATGTCGTTTCATGACGAAACAGACCTTAACCTGTTTGAACTTCCTCTGGAATGGAACAAAAGAGAGAGAAGAGCAGCGGAGAAAGACAGACAGAGAGCAAGATATCAGGGACGAGAGAGTGAGAGAGGGAGAGAGCACTCCTGTATGCTTATCAATGATTCAGGAGGGCAGGTATCAGTTTTCTCTGTGTTTGGAAGAGTGCCGGACAATCAATAGGAACAGTGCCGGACGATCAATACATTTCTCTCAAGGTCAGAAGTATCTCTGATCGGACTCTATAGAGCACGCTCCCTCTGTGTCCTCCTCATGCAGAGCACACTTAGGCCCCGTTCAATGATCAAACGCCTGCCCTCATGGAACTCCCTCACACCTTGCACTACCCCTGTGGGGAATTGGATTTGTACAGAATGGGGCCCATTCTGGGTTCCAGATGTCTTCAGAGGGCCACAAGCACATGTAGTGGAGGAACTTCACAGGCACAACGGCAATGAGTAACCTTGCCAAAGACCAGAAGCTTTAGCTTAATGGGCAATCAATCTTGAGGTACGCAGATGACCTGGGTATTTGGTATTTTATTAGAATCCCCATTAGCTGTTGCGAAAGCAGCAGCTACTTCC